>NC_142032.1:41098957-41399457 GCF_982192425.1 Myodes glareolus
CCCAATAAATCTCTTATGTGAGGTTTGTTGTGCAGTGTGCCATGTGGCTTTGTGGTATTCCTTGGCTTCCAGCTGCCAGGATAAGGGTGTGGTTTGTCATAAGAACCAAAATGATGTCATCTCATGTAAAACAAAGGAAGTACAAGAGATAAGAAGCACCTATGACCTGCATTCTGTTTCTTTAGAAGGGACTCTGCTTCTTCCACACCCATCATCACCTTTCTGCTCTCTTTCCTATCATCAGAAAATTAATGAATTAATTAGAAAATTAATTAATTCAATCTTAGACCACCGTCTTTCTCTGCACGATGTGATGGTTACCATCATAGTCTCAGTCTTCCGGCATTTAATCAAAGTGAAATTGATTGCCATAAACGGAAAACAGAAAATGTCTCTTATAATACAAAATGTATTAGGACTGAGAAGGTCCAGACTTTCACGGGCTTGGCTGTCAGTCAAGCCCCTACTAAGTGCTCCCTACCTCTCATCTCTTTTTTTCAGTTGACACATAGTCATGATAATTTGTCCTGTGGGTACCAGAATACTGCCAAGAAAAGGGATTCTGAATTGTGTGAGGAAGAACAAAAAAATCTCTTCTTCCAGACGCCATTGACTGCTGATCTTCGTATTGAACTGATTTAGTTGTTGTACTGAAAGACCTAATGGTTACCTCCTGTTTATTGATCAATGTCTGTACCACAATCCTTCCTCTAACGTCTAAAAAAATAAAAGAAAAGAAATTGAACAATGATGCTGACTCCAGGCTAGGTGACATAAGTTTGAGTTTGGCTGCCTCTGCTTTCAGCATTGGTTATGGCCATTAGCAGGCATGCGTGTCAGAGGAGCTCTGAGTGTCAAGAGAAAGAATTTAGTGTGATATATTTTTCTTAGTCAGTAGCCTCCAATATCTCAGACCAAGTATGGTGACAGTTTTCCTATTTGTAGAATCCAAAGTATGAAGATAATACAAAATAGAAATATCTTCTAGAATTTTAGATGAAATTTGCCCCAAACGTGGAAACTTGGTACTATGTCGTGTTGTGTGAGATATATATATATATATATATATATATATATATATATATATATATATATAATACATATATATATATTAGTTTGCACAGGATCCCTGAGGCCACCTAGGCAGCATAAGGAAAGAAGAAACAGTAGAGCTGCATTACAGAAGCATACACAATCACAATCAGTTAAAACAAACAAACCCAAGCTGTCTAGAACCTATACAGCCAACAGAGCCCTTTGCCTCATCTCCATTAGTTTTTCAGAATTATTTCTATGATGTATCTAATGCCACAGCATAAAAACAACCTCACATACGGATAGAAAAGCAGCACAGAACACCTTCTGGAAGAGTCCCAGGTCTTTGAAGAGTTTTCTGCCTTTCTCTCTTCCTCCTTAACTCAGGAACAACTCAGGAATTATGAGGGTGCAGTGAAATCAGCAAGCTGGACCACTCTGTGGGTAGAAAGAAAAGTTTATTGGTAGAACAATCTGCCAGTCAGCCTTTAAGAATAGAGGACAGCGAATTGATGGGAAAATAAACAGATTTTATATGGTGGCAGGATGAGTCTGAGCTGATGCAGTCTGTTAGGATTAATCCAGAACTAGATGGCCTTGCCCAAGGCTGTTGACCACTGGGACAGTAGGGAGTTTTCCTGGTAAACAGAAACCAGCCTTGTGAGAACCCTGAGTTTAGGCTTCTGTTTACCCAATAGCACCACTTCTATTTATCTGGTCAGAGTCCTTCTGTTTTGGATATTGCCACCTGCCCTGCCAAATAATACTTCCTGTTACCACTTTTTTCCCACAGTACTTTTTTTTTTTCTAATGAGCTTACTTCCTCCAGATTTTTACTTGTATTTAGGTTCTTGGATGCTGACAAGAATCTGGAAACACCGGGCAGAGGTTGTAATTCATTTAGCCACCTGTAAGGCTACACTTCCGGGTTCTAAGCTGGGGCATGTGCCCCCTGTGCGCGCATGCGTGGGTCACCTGCCATCTGCATCATCAGCGTCTGATGCAAAAGCTCCTGTACTCAGGTGCAAGGCATAGGGTCGCCAGTCATCAGCGTCTGACGTAGGCACGTCTTTGCCCTCGTGCGCATGTGCTAGGAAGCCTTTAAAAGCAGGGCACGCCTTTTCTACTTCCTTCTTTCCACACCTTTTCCCCAGGCTGTGAGCACAAACCCCCTTAATAAACTCCTACGTGTGTTCGCTTGCGTCTTGTGCCCTCTTCTCATTTCCCCTCGGACATTTTTACAGGTCTTTCTCATCTGGTCTTTCTATTGTTCCCTGAGACCTTGTCATACCTCACTGCCTATAACAATCCTATGTAAAGGTTATTTTTCTTTCAGTTTACTAAGGCATAGAGAGTTTAATCTCTAGGCTTTTCCTAGGAGAACTGGCTGTCAGCCTGAGACCTCAGAGCTGTTTCCCCTCACTAAATTCTATGATACAAATTCTATAGTTAACTGAAGAGACAGATGAAAAAGAATCTTATCTACTATCTAAAAGAATATTTACTTGGTACTAGACAAGACAGGACCTGTTTTCCATCTCCAGTATCTTCAAGAAATAGGGATTATCCCAAAAGGAATAAGTAGTTGAATTCATACTGATTAATCTTTTACTTGGTTTTGTATATGTTTGAAGAACTATAACAAATAGGAAATAGCTTGAAACACCAACTAGTAGGTTTTCTGTCCCCCAATAATAAATTTCTCTGCCAATACAGTAAGCTAGATGAAGCCAAATTTGAAAAGATATAGCAGGGTTATTTGACCAAATCAACTTCCGGGTGAGTTCTCTGGTCCCAGAGATTGAGGCCAGAGAAGTTGTGACCTGAACTAAAGCAGGGAGAATAGGTTGTTGGCAAGAAGTGGTGACATGTCTGCCACAAGCTGGGTTTGTGCCTAAGTATGGTTAAAAGCTGAGCGTTTAGGCAAGGATTTGGGCTGCTGATGGCAATAGAGAAGAAATTGTAATAGTTGCTTAAAATGTAGAACTGGGATTTTTTGACTCATTTCTTTGTTGAGAGAATCTCTTAGTGGGTAGGGTTTGGAGAGAGAGAAAGATAGGAATGGGGTCTTCCGGATTGTGCAGGGAGTGAGCTGATGGCACCCTCCATCTCCCCATCCCCTCCCTAAACCCCACTGTGCCATCCTCCACCTCTCACCTCTGCTAATAAACCTGCTACTTTCCCACTCTCATGGGTCTTTTGTGAATGTTTCTTTGGTGGGATTTGGCGACCTATATCTTATATCTTTATTTTTATGATTGTGTGTGTTTCAATTTATGTGTTCACATGCATATGTGAGTGTACAGGTGTATACATGCATATATTTGTGTATGTATAAGTCAGAGGACAATCTCAGGTATCAATTCTCAAAAGCTATTTATCTTATTTTTCATTTTTTAAAATTTTTTTTATGATACTAAGGCTCTTATTGACCTGGAACCCAGTGACTTTGATAGGATATCTGACCAGCAAACCCCATCATTCAATTGTCTATGCCTGCTCAGGACTGGGACTGCAAGTCACCACCATCAAGCCTGGATTTTTAAAGTGGTTCCAAAGAATCAAACCAAGGTTTTAATGCTTACTCAGCAAGCACTTTAGCCATGGAGTTATATCCCTGGCCCATACTTGTATCTTTCTAGTACACTTGTCTGATACCACCAAAGTATATGAAGACTGAGATCATCCACATTGTCCAGGGTTCTTCAAAGAAACAGAAATATGACATTTTAATAATATAGAATAAATACACAATTTTTATTGCATATAAATTACATATACACACAGGCTGATTCAGGGTAACTAAGAATTTCCAAGACAGTCAGCCCAAAGGCCTGCAAACTAGAAGTTTCATTGATATGAGTTTCAGTTAGAGTTTGAAGGCTGGAGGAAACCAATTGCCCACAAATTTATGTAGGGAAGTCAAATGCTTTCTTGTTCAGCATTTGCTTTATTCAGGTCTCCAATGGATTAGATGATGTTCACCACACAATGGGAACAGAACCTTCTTTACCTAA
Source organism: Myodes glareolus (assembly GCF_982192425.1). NCBI lineage: Eukaryota > Metazoa > Chordata > Mammalia > Rodentia > Cricetidae > Myodes > Myodes glareolus. The sequence goes on from NC_142032.1 coordinate 41,103,010, forward strand.
TCTGCTATGCCAAATGATGATTATGTCCAGAAACAACTCTTGTGAGATACATGATTTAATTTTACTGACTTTCATGTTTCAGAAAATTAGAAAATTAAAACTCCAATTCTAATCTCCAAGTCAAATATTTAACAGCCATGCCTAAAATGATTTCAGAAATACATCTCACATAGACAACTTCTTTCCTTATTTTTATAATGTTGACCTCAGTATCTATTGCTAGTAATATGTGCACAAGTTGGGAAAGCCATATATTATACTTATTTGTAACATTTTTGCCTGTCCATACCTACCAGTTTGCATATACCTAGTTCTTTGCTTATTCCTTCCTCTAAAGTCTATTATATTTCAGTGTTCTTCTGGTTTCTCTGGACCCCACTGTTGTAAGGAGAGCTCCAGCTGCCCATCTATCTTACACCCAAAATAATCACACAGAAATTGTATTATATAAACTTTGCCTGGCCCATTATCTCTAGCCTCCTATCAGCTAACTCTCACATCTTGATCCAACCCATTTCTGTTAATCTGTGTTCACCACGAAGTCGTGGCTTACTTGGAAAGATCCAGCATGTCTGACCTGGCAGCTCCATGGTGGCTCTCTCTCTGACCTTCTTCCCAACATTCAGTTCTGTCTACTCCACCTACCTTAGTGCTGCCCTATCAAAAGGCCAACGCAGTTTCTTTATTCAACCAATGAAAGCAACATATAGACAGAAAAACCTCCTACACCACCCCACCTCTAGTTCCAGAATACTGGGAGTTACACTTCAATATACAATTTAGGAAAGAACATAAATCTATCAAATCATTTTTAGGATAAAGTTTTACTGACTCATTACCTTATATAATGAAATGTGATTGTAGTGGTGTTACAGGGAACCCACCAGAGATGAATACTCAGGCACAGTTTTTAGCCAACAGAAGTTTTATTCCAGTCATCTGGAACCACACTTAGGTATTTGGAACCTAAGTGTACCATTGACCATTGAGAGCAAGGGACTTTAACATACAAAACATCCTGGTTTCTAGCTGCAAGAGAATGTTTTTCACAAGCAAGTATTTAACGGAAACTGAGATAAGTTAGTTGGGCATCTTGACCTCAGGTTTCCGGAATAGAGTTGGGTAATTTTTCATGGAATTCTCCATCAAGGAGAACAAATGTTAGTTAAACCTGGAATGGCCTCAGCATGAACCTTTACTGTCTTACCCTGTCACATTCCCCACTGGTTCTATGCGCATGAGTCAAATTGTTGACCCATCCTATTTATGAGGACATAGTTGGTCCTAAGGAGAAGTAGATTACATGAGTTTATTCTATGTTTGATATAGTTGGTCATGCAGTTGAGGATACAGGAATCCACTATTAGCCCAGTGAGAATAGGAATCAACAGTCTGGCTAATGTTGACAGTAAGGTTTTCATCCATGGAGACCAAGTAAATAGAAACTGATAACCAATTTTCTGATCTATGCCTATTTTCTTCCCTTTCATTGAGACTTCTCCGACCAAAGCAAGGTTTTCCCTAATAACTGCTGATTGGTTGGTATAGAAAATGCAAGTTTCTCCTAAGCCCATGCAAAGTATTCCCTGCTACAAAGTGTGTGTGTGTGTGTGTGTGTGTGTGTGTGTGTGTGTGTGTATGTGTGTGTGGTGGTTGGGCACCCTTCTTCAGTTCTATAAGACTAGCTCTGTGAGGGAGTCAACTTGGCTTTACCTATGGAAATTAAATTCTTCTGATGTCTAAGTTTTGGCTCTCAACAGTCAAGGATACAGGGCCTTGTCACTCACACAGATAGTAATACACAAAGAGACACACAGAAACATACACAGAGAGATACAGCTATATAGAGAGACACATAGTAAAGACAACCAAGGGTGTCCACCACACTTTCATATACCTGAATTGATAAGGGGAGTCTGGCGACAGCCCACATGAACACTAAGCACAGGATCTATGGTCATGTCTGCCCTCCATTCTTGTGTCCAAACCATATGGTGTCTCCTATACAGTAAACTTAATTTCCATAGGTATTCAAGCCAGATGAATTTTAAACCTTACTGTTCTTTTAAGTGGCAGTAGGCAGCGCCACTGTGGAACTTGACAGTGATGAGTTTGAGAGGCTTTTTCTGGGGCTCTGGAACATCTCAGGTTATGTATTCACTAAGAGTTCTCTACAGCCACTCTTCCCTGCTTCTGGGGGTTCCAAGACTCCCAAGTGTTGGGGTCCTGTCTTTAGGAATCTTACTGGATCTTCCAAAGTGTTATGGGGAGCCCACCAGAGATAACCACTCAGATACAATTTTTAGCCAATAGAAAATCTTTATTCCAACTAGCAAGGGCTACACTCAAGTATTCAGAACCTAAGTGTGGCCTTAAAAATTTAGAGCTAAGGGGCTTTTAAAAGCAAAAAAGACGTACTGTTGTACCATCATCTTGCTTGAGGACTTTTTGTGAAAGCAAGCTGTTTAACAGGAGCTAAGGTAAGCATAAGGTGAGGTTTGCTCAATCAAGCAGTTTGACAGAAGCTGAGATAAGTTATCTGGAGCATCCTGGTCTTGGGCTCTTAGAATAGATCTGAGTAATTTTCCATGGGATTCTTTATCAAGGAGATCAAATTCTAGTTAAATCTGAAATTGCCTAAGCAAGAATACAAGATGGAGCATCTGCATTGTCTTGCCCTGTCACAATGGTTAATATTCCTTAAAAATTGCTGGTGTGACCCCGGCAGGCTCACAGAGCAGCCGCTAGTCCTGCAAGGACAGTTGTGGGTCCCTGCAAGATCCCCAGGGGTCATGTGAACAGGGGGCGAGCTCATAGAGCAGGCAGGAGTGCATCCCAGGCAGGCTGGTCCTGCCATGCAGCCGGGAGAACAGAAGGCAGATAAAAGGCTTATAAGACATAGTAAATAGACATAAAGCTGAACATAAAGCTGAACATTTATTACTTAAAGGAGAGAGAAAGACAGGAAGACATAGACAGAGAAAAAGAGAGAGACAGAAAGACAGAGACACGTGTGCACATGCCAAGAGAAAAAAACAGAAAGAAGCCAAGATGGCAACGAGAGGTCAGAAGTCTCTGGGAGTGGGCGTGGCTTGCCCCTTAAAGGGACCAGAGAACAAAAGGAATAACAATGGATTTTTAAAAAAATCATATATATTTCCTATGAATATCAAAGTTCTGGTTTCAATTTTATTTTACTTCTTCTTTTATCATGCATAAAATGCAGGGATGACAATATTTATCTTATTGGATATAAAGAAGTATCAGTGTCCAGAAAATGTATATTATGTTTATTGACCAAATGAACATAATCAGATAAGCAAAAATAGACTTGAGCTCATGTTCTATGTAATGGTATCATACATTGTGATAATTTCATGGGGTCAGAGAACCTATATTGGTATTTTTGGACTGAGGAGATGGTAACTCTGTAATACTGACAATGATGAAGACAATAAAGTCAGTAGGCCTGGGTTTAGATTTAAGATGACTTCAAGGCAAACCTTACTGTGAAAAATTCTCCCTACGAGCTAAGGTTACCATTTTATAATCTTATCACGTTGTAGTTCTTTGATTTCCTCATCTGGAAAATGGAAAGAATAATTAGTTCAAAGAAGAGTTATCAGAATACAAAAACCTTTATTAATTGGCAAAGTTATACACCTTTTGAACTTCTTGGTTCAAGACTACCTACTGTTACAAAAGGATATGATTAAAAGCTTGTTTATTTCTCACCCGATGCATATCAAGGTAAAGGGTATTGATGATATTTTACCCAAACTACACGACGTGATCATCTTTAACTAGTAAATTTTGCTTCTGATAAGTGTTTTTCCTATTAGTATCCCAACCTGGCTACCTGAGAAAGAAGGTGAAAGTGCTTCTAACTGAGTCTTTGAGATGCTCAGTCTCCATTCTAACACTATGGGGTACTCACTAGAGGATTCTTAATGTTAATATCCTAGATATAGGTAATATATATGCCATATCTCAAGCACAAAACTTTAATAAAATTATGAATCAATTACAAATCAAGTAGAAGTCTGGTGTCTTTATGTACAATTGACTCTGGGAGGAAGAAGTAGGGATGAGTGGACGAATGGATCTCTTAAAAATTTATAAAAACCTTGGATTCAGATTTTATTTTTTATGGTCAATATTGACTATTGTCTCCACTGCATAGAAAGTTCTATAAAGAGTGATTTATACAATTAAAGAACAAAAATTAGAAAAAAATATTCAATCTAATACTCACTGGACTTGCATTTTCTATCCTTCCCTCTCTTTGTTGTTTAGAAGAAAATTAACTAACAAGAGTATTTCTTTTTCTTGGTGTTAATAATACTGTTACCAGAAAGAGAAGGGGAATAGTACAAATTCCAAGAAGGACATTACCCCCTCCTCATTCCTTTCTCCCTCCATCCCCTCCCCTAGTCCTGTCTTTAGTTGCAATCCTTCCTGAACTATTCACCTCCATCCTGACTCTCCCTGCCCCCACTGCATTTTGTTCTCTGGAAGATGCTGATTAACATTTGCTAATGTATGCTAATGAGTGTTAATTACCATTTCTGATGTGAACAAAAGCAATGCTACAAAGGAAGGATAAAGATGGGGGAGGGGGTATTCCTACACCCTCCCCTTGCTTCTCTAAGCTCACAACCTTCTGCTTCTAGGCCTCTTTCAAATTTCTTCAGTATTTTTTGTTTCCTTCTGTTTATCCAGGATCCCTGACAGCCATTCTTCTTCACCACTTGGGATACTGCAGGTGTGCTCTGGAGAGCAGAAAGATTTCCCTTTTGTTCTAAATAATATGAAGATCTAAGCTTAGCTGCTATGGGTTTTATAGCACACATTTGTATTTTCATTTGGCTGTTATTTTGGTATCTTAATACTATAAAAGACTGTAGCCACAAGAACTCCCAAGGGGATGATTTTCATTTTACTCCACTTATTTATGGGGACTACCGTGTATGGAGGGAATTGCTGTGCTCGAGCGCACTTTCTGGTTATGTTTTATGACAGCATGGCTCAATACGAAACGCCCCCTCCAAACAGTCTAAGCAAAGAACAGAGTACACTCACCACTGACTATTGTTGTTTTTTTTTTTTAGTTTATTTATTTTATTTATTTGCAACCACAAAGAAATCTAAATGTCTTCATAAATAGCTATTTATTTGTTCAGTATGTGTGGTTTAAAAGGAAAAAAGCCAGTGTCTAAACCACACAGAGTAAGAAATGGTTTTTAGTCTTTTTTTGGTCGACCGTTGGTATCGTGAAGAATCTAATTGCAGCTTTTCACACTTATACCAGCATGTAATTCACCATCTGAAGAACTCCACCTCAGCATTTCATCCTCCCTTCCAGTGTAGGGGTGGGGAAATTTGGAAGCACACCAGCTATTCACTCCAGTCAGCCTAAGTTTAATTATAATTTATTGTGCAATGAAAGCAAAAGGGAAAATGGCAAGGATTTGATGCCTTCCTTTCTTTTCCATAGATATGTGTGTGTGCACATATATAAATAGAAATAACTCATTTATTCAGTAATATATGTGCACCAATTTAGAGATAGATATAAATTCAGATATACATAAATTTTGAATTACTTCCATTTTTAAGGATGGAAAGGGGATCTGTGTCTCAAGAGGCTTTAGTTCCTTGTGTTTTTCTAAGTGTTAATAATTCTTTGTCTTTAATCTCATAGTAAAATGTGTTTTCCCGCAGACTTCTTCCTGTTCAATTTAACAACTGCAATATTTTGTATTGTGTTTCTATTAAGGCAGACATCAGTAGCTAATTATTTTCTTCTTCTGGGTGTCCCAGATTCTCAGAAAAATGGGCTCAATACAGTTGGAAGAACACTGGAGCATAAGCACCACCATGACAGTTGTGCCCCTCCTTACCCAGATGCCAGCTGATTATTCTCTTTATAATTTTAAAGCTACAGAAATTTAAAATAGCCATGCAGCTTTGTTAAGACATTCTAACATCAGAAAATGTGAGCCATTTTTAAAGCATTTTTAATGTAAATTTTTATTAGGGAATTTTTGAGGTATTTTATTTGTTCACTTGCTGGTTTTTCCCTCTCTTCCTCCTGTTATGGCATTTTTGAATGTGTGTGCCTTGTGAAAGTTGAGATCTCTCTTAAGGAAGATAAGACGCTGGTACATGTAGATGGAATATTAGACTAGCTCTGTCGAATTACATCCTTTTCCAGCTTTGATGTTATTGAAGTATAATGATCTCATTTTCATTATCCACCTCTGAGAATTTTGAAATGTCTTGTAGTTTGCAAGTTTATTAAGACAGTTTATTGATACGAGAATCAAGGAATTCTTCTATTCATCCAATGGCTTTCAAGATTATCATGCTCCATCCCATCACCAAGAGGAGCAAGAATGCCACAGTGAGAGCAACGTGCATCTTTTCTTGCCTAAAAACAGCAGAAGTAAAAGGAAGTGAAGGAAGAAGTTGCTCAGTTTTCAATTCCATTCAATTTTGTTAACTGAATGGTGGCATTCCTCTGCTTCATATGCACAGACAGTGTTATAATAAATGAACGGGAACTGACAGTTGGACTTTTCTCTATGGAGAGTGCTAATCCTGAAATTCTCAAGAGAAAAACCAGTTCCAAAATTTGAAGCAAGTTTTAATTAAACACTGGCCAGGAAGATGGACTCTGACCAGATCCACCCCTGGCTTCCCAGAGAATGGCAGCTAGTCACATTGTGCAGAAGCCTAAAAAAGCAAAACCCACAATTCACCGCATTTTCCGTTGGCGTTATTCAGGGCCAAGCCTCTACTCTGACTTATTTCCTGCCTATGTACCTGCTGTCTACATGTGATCGAGCACATCCAGCGTAGTTGGTTCAAACGTGTTTAGGGGAGTGAAAACATGTGGCTTCTTATTTCTCAAGAGCAATAGCTCCCAACATTTCAGTTGTCTTGTCCTTGGTCAAGTAAGGCTTACAGATTAAGTTTGGCTCTTAGAAGAGATCATACCTGACTATGGTTTGGTGACTGACTTGAGTACACAAGGCTCACAGTATGGAAATCCTACTTTAGAGCTAAATTTATTCATACACTTTGAAATTTAGATTTATTTGGTTTTTTGTTTAATTTTAAAGAGAATCAGGATTTAAACTGTTCTTTGGGAAGGCATATATATGTGCACATACATGTGCACACACACATACACACAGAGAAGTATCAACTGTGTTCTCTGTATCATTCTCTGCATCATGCCAATTTTGTCATTGTGGGGAAGCATAGTTTATGATTTAAGGGACTGCTGGATGGTTGAAGATCTGGAATATTCAGAGCATTAAATTTTCCAACTAGCCAATTAACGAGGATTCTACAAGTTTAGAGAGATTTAGAAATAGCTATTTTCTATTGGTTTCCTGACCTTTCCCCTTAAATGAAAGGATCTCAGTATTTTGTTAAGGGATCAGAAGTCTTCCTTATTTCACTCTGCAATATACCATCTTGCCCCTGACTCTCAAGTTCTCGTTGAAACAAAGTATTGATAGTATAAACAGATGAAGGTGTTTTGTTTGTTAACACAGATAATTTACAAAATACATGATTAAGTATGTGACTTTAGATTAGAGATAAATTATTGTTTTGTTTGGGTGGGAGTCATATACCCAAAGAGACTAAAATGTTTGGATTAAGGCTTCACCCCAGTCCCTGGCATTCATATATCCAAAGAGTCTGGAATGTTTGGGTGGAAATTGCATCCTAAGCTCTTTCCTCTGGGAGTTGCCTCAGTCCAGACTTCACCTCTGAGAAAGCCTATTAAACTATGACCCCTCCCCAGAGATGCTCAAGACCACTCCCACAGGGTATTTAAACAGCAACCCAGAGACCAAACAAATGGTTTTCTGGCCTTCCTTCCCCAGCCACCTGGGAGCGCTGGTATCCATTAAACCTGGGCTTTTTCTAATTCAGTTTGATTTGGTCTGATTCGGATTATTGCATTGGCAGAGAGGTTTATCGGGGTGCAGAAACTTTTCAGCTATAATATTAGCTCATATGAATGCCATTGGCCCTCTTGATCTGTCTTTCACATTTCCGAATCGAAGCAACAAAGACCCATGCTCTTCAGAAAAAACATGCACAGGAGCCTGGAGAGGTGGCGCAACAGTGAAGAACACTTCCTACTCCTGCCAAGGCCCCCAATCTTGTATGATGTTTTGATTATGTTCGGCTTAGAGTAGGAGGGTGGAGCTAGACACTGGCTGATCAAAATTAACCATAGAGGTTTGGAGGACTGTAGAAAGAAAGGAGACAGGAAGTAGTAAGGTGGGGCAGACAGGTTTGGATGGGGAGTGGAAGACATAGGAGGTGACTGGTGGCTGCTCCCCACTTCTCTGATCTTTCAGGTTCTTACCCCAATATTGACTCCGGATTTTTTATTGATAAAGATTCATTAGATTAATGCTTCATCCACATTGGATGGCTCAAAAATGTCTCTAACTCCAGCTCAAGGGAATCCGAGTCCCTCCTTTGGTCACCATGGCACCCTGACAAGTGCTTTCCCATTGGCATAGAGGAATATTCTAAGTAGAAAAACTAGCTGCTTTCTATACTGCAAGGCCCACTGCTATTTAGTTTTTTTTGTGTGTGTGTACACTAATGTATGTGTACGTGTGCATATATGTTTGGAAGCCAGAGGACAAATTTCTGAGTAGTTTCCCCGCTTTCACCTTGCTGAGACAGGTGTCTATCGTTGTTGCTGTACTTCATAGTCCAGGCTAGCTGGCCCTTGATAGTTTCAGTGATTCACATTTCTACCCATCAGCTCCCTTTAGGAGCGCTGGGATTCTAGATGTGTGCTACCACATCTGCTTTTTTACAGGATCCAGGTACAAACCAAAGGTGGCCTTTACCCACTGAGCCATCTCCTCTAGCCACAGCCAATTATCTTTTATTGCTATAAAACTCAGGCTTTGTATCAGAGAAATGCAAAGCAAAACATCTCTGAGATTCCATCTTAGACCTGTAAAAAAGGCCAAGATCAAAAACACTGATGACAACTTATGCTGGAGAGGTTGTGGGATAAAGGGAACACTCCTGCATTGCTGGTGGGAGTGCAAATTGGTATAGCTCCTGTGGATATCAGTATGGCGATTTCTCAGAAAATTTTAGGAAACAACCTTCCGCAAGACCCAACAATACCACTTTTGGGTATATACCCAAAGGATGCTCAATCGTACCACAAGAACATGTGCTCAACTATGTCATAGCAGCATTGTTTGTCATAGCCAGAACCTGGAAACAACCTAAATGACCCTCGACCAAAGAATGGATTAAAAAAATGTGATACATTTACACAATGGAGTACTACACAGCAGAAAAAATGACATCTTGAAATTTGCAGGCAAATGGATGGATCTAGAGAATACCATAGTGAGTGAGGTAACCCAGGACCCAGAAAGACAAATATCATATGTACTCACTCATAAGTGGCTTTTAGGCATAAAGCAAAGAAAACCAGCCTACAATCCATAATCTCAGAGAACGTAGACAACAATGAAGACCTTAAGAGAGACATACATGGATCTAATCTACATGGGAAGTAGAAAAAGACAAGATCTCCTGAGTAAATTGGGAGCATAGGGACCTTAGGAGAGGGTTGAAAAGGAGGGGAGAGACAGGGAGGGGAGTTGAGAAAAATGTATAGCTCAATAAAATCAATTTAAAAAATAAAGAATAAATTTTTTATTCAGAAAAAAACCCCTCAGGCTATGGTCCACACCACTTCCCTGATTCTATGGCCACCATATTGATTGATTGATTGACTTCCAAGTTGTCCAACCCACTGGTCAATTTCCAGTTCAAATTGTGATTAACTGGCAGTCGTGACATATTGCTTTGATATACATCACTTGTCTTCCACAGCATCTTATTTTCACCAGAAATCCTGGGGAGCCCCATGAGTTACCCCTGCTACTAGACACATCAGGATCCTTTCTTGAGGTTCTTAGTCTCACAAATAAAGGAATTTAGAATGGACACAAACAGAAGCTCAAAGACACTGTTACAGTTTCAAAGAAAAACCCCAGGGCAGGCAAGCTTGCTTTTCAGCAACTGCCCAGAAGCAGACGATGAAGGGAAGGAAAAGGCTCATGGAGGACAAGCAGCCCCATGACAGAGAAGAAAAAGTCCCAGTAACATGTGTTCTGGATAACCTCCTAAACTAAGAGAAAGGAAAACAGCAACAACAAAAATCCAACCAGCCAAATAAACAAACAAAAAAACAAGGAAAATTTTTACCTTTTACCTTACTTAGAAGGATCTTTGGATCCAACAGAACCTCACGGTGGCTGGTAGGAGACTGCATTAGGGGACAGAATTCTGATGGGAAAAGTACTGAAATACCCTGCCTCATTAAAGGCCTGCTCATTTCTCCTATCTCTTCAGCACACACTCAGCTGAGTCTGCCTTTATAAGAATGATCCCACTTTTCTGAGGGGTTCCCCTTTTGCTAAGTCATTGATCTGTCCACTTTGAATTTTAGGTCTTGACCCAGGCCTAAAAATTGGTTTTCTTGATCAGAGGAGAAACGGATGTTTTCAATGGGCCTTTATTGCTACTGTGACATGCCCTTCTCTGACTTGACCTAGCATCATTTGGGAGACAGTTCAGGCATGAGAGCACTCAAGCATTGACGTTCCTGGCCTTCAGCCAGGACAGGCCCAATAGTGTTTTCAGTTTATAGCTGGAAGCAGGAATGGAGGCCCCTGTCCCTAAACTGCCCATTTCTACTGCACACCTCAGCTCTGTTTTCCTTGCATCTCATTACTGTTTGCTTTTTAATTTTTTAGTGTTCTACTTGGGCTTAAGGCTGTAAAGATTTCCATGCTAATTTCAAGTTCATATTTCCAGCCTACACTTTCTTCTGAACTTCAGGCTGAAATACTCAACCGCCTATTTATTGTCATGCCTGAATGTCTTAAAGATATCTTATGTATAAGCCCAATATCAAAGGGAATTGTTGCAAAGGCATCCCCCCCCCCCCGGATCAAATAAGAAAACTCCTTAAATCAAGGGCATTTTCTGTAAGACTTTATACATTCCTACCCCAGAACATTTCTGTGTATCTTTGCAGATATATAACCACCAGTTGAAAACAAAAAAAGAATTTTCAGCTTCCAAAAAACAGCCTGATATGACAACATCACTTTAAGAGCTGGCCTTGGTCAGAGGAATAAACAATATTGAATTCTTCTGCCCACTTGGTTACTGTCACCCTGAAATACAAAGAATGACTTTCAGAAACGCAGATTAAATAAGAAAGCCCCAGACAACATCCGCTTTTCTGAACAACTCCAATGCTTCTGAAATATGACATTTTGCTGTTGTTTCCTTTTATGGTTGTTTTAATTACTGACTTTATTTGCATGAAATGAGGATCTGGGTTGCCTAGGAGTTCATCTGTTCCTACTGCATATTCTTCTCTTAAATAGGCACTCTCTGATGTAGTTCCCCTCACCGCCTCCAACATTTGACAGAGCTTGCTGTCTTCCCCCCTCTCACTGTCTTTACGTTACTACCAGAGAGAAGGGCTATTTTAAAAGAAGATCGATAGGGGTTTTGAAGGAGCCAATGAATGAGAGAGTCGTAGGATTGGGAAAAAACTATAGGGGACTGCTAAGTAAAAGATGACAGGTCTTTCCTGAAGATTGTGTGAGACAGGAAGAACAATCCTTTACACAGAATTTGGCCTTAAGTGTCTTAGCTTTGTTCCTCAGTGTTGTTTTCAGTGGAACTGAATACAGAACAGTATTGATGGATACTCTAAAGACCCTGCACAGTTCCATTAAAAGAAAGCTTGGTCTAAGAATTTTGATAGAGTCTTAAATCTTGTTGTAGTTTTTGATGCTGATGATGTCCTAGTTGAGGGTTTGGGTTAAGAAGAAGCATCAGTGATTACATCAGTGACTATAAAAAAATGGTCCTGTCAGAAAAAAGAAGGCTAGAGCAAAGACTGTACCTCAAGAGAATGGGAGGTGATCACACACAGACTGGCCCACTCAGGAGAAGAGAATGGCTGTATCTGTAAGATTCATGGCATCCCTAAGGAATCACAACTCTTTCTTAGTTCCTTACTTGACACCACATTTGATGGCAAGTTAAAATAGTTCTTTCTGTACCAAGGAAGATGTTCCTTGACTCTAGTTTTGCTCTCCCCACCCCCACCCCACCTAGTGTTAGGGAAAACCCAATTGTTTCTGATGCTGTTTTTGTTTAGTTTGTGGTCTTTCCTAAATATGGGATTACATTTTCTTCACTTCATAGTTTTCCTATCTTGTCTTATTTTAGCTATTAAATCCTTTTCCAACAAATTGATCATTATAAAGCAGCCCAATGTATTATTCATTTTAGTTGCTTTCAAAATAGTTGCTTTGGATAAGTTGATGTACTGGCTAATTTTATGTCAGCTTGACACATGATAGTTATGTGACAGGAGAGAACCTCAATTGAGAAAATGCCTCCATAAGTTCTGGCTGTAGGACATTTCTTAATTAGTGATTGATGGGTGAGGGACCAGCCCATTGTAGGTGGTGTCATCCCTGGACTGATGGTCCTAGGTTTTAAACAGTGGTTCTCAACCTTCCTAATGCTGTGACCCTTTAATACAGTTCCTCATGTTATGGTGACTCATAGCACAAAATTATTGTGTTGCTACTGTAATTATTTCTACTGTTATGAATTGTAATGCAAATATCTGATCTGCAGGATATGTAATATGTGACCCACAAAGGGGTTGTAACACACAGTTTGAGTACCACTATTCTATAAGAAAGTAGACTGAACAAGCCATGATGAGCAAGCCAGTAAGCAGCACACTTCCACAGCCGGTGTCAACTCCTGCTTGCAGTTTCCTGCCCTGTGTGAGTTTCTGAGCTCACTGCTTTTGATGATGAGCTTTTATATCAGTGGTTCTCAACTTTCTAATGCAGTGACCCTTTAATGCAGCATCTTGTGTTGTGGTGCCCCAAATACGAGATTATTTTCATTGCTGCTTCATAACTGTAATTTTGCTATTGTTATGAATTGTAATATAAATACCCGTGTTTTCCGATGGTCTTTGGGGGGTCTCAACCAACAACTTGAGAACTACTGGGCTAATGGAAGTACAAGCCAAATAAATCTTTTCCTCTCCAAGTTGCTTTTGGTGTTTCATCATAGCAACAGTGATGTAAACTAAGGCAGTGGGTTGACTTGTGCTGTTGTTTTCAGCTGTTTTCATATTCTGTATTCTGATAAGACCCTGCTCTAGGAGCAATCTTACACAATCAATATGTCTTCCTAGGAAATTCTTTGACGAAAGAAGCTTGGAGGTGGCATTAATTGCAAATAAGGAACATGACCTATGTCAGATTGTAATCTCAGATTTGCCTTCATTACTACAAAGTCTTTGTAGTGACATAAAAATTCTGTTAGCAACAGAAGGCACGTGTCCACCCTGAACAAAAGGACATTGAGTTCTGCAGTCCAGGGCTGATGTTGATAGATAACATTTTTGCATATCTTAAACTTTTTATGGCGATATTTAAAAGCAAAAAGTGCTTTCACAATAGTCTGCCTTGTGAATGAAATTTACATCTTTGGCATGTGTTGCCTTTTTGATCTGTCTGTCAGAAAAAAGAACCTCTTGTTTTAAAGATAGAGTCTCACTAGGTAGACTTAGCTGGCCTGGAGTTTGCTATATAGAGCAGGCTGCCTTCAGACTCACAGAGACAGGCCTGTATCTGCCTCTTGAATGCTGTAATTAAAGGTCTTACCTTTGACAGAGAAAATCAGAAACATAGCCAGAAGCTGTTTGACCCACTTATACGTTGTTTGCCATGATGGCATTTTTAGATTTATGCCACTCCACCTTAAATTATGACAGGTTTCTAGACTCTGGTTTTTTTTCTGTTGTTAAATTTTGTTTGCGTGTTTATAGGTGGTATGCCTTTATGTGCATGCATATGTATGCATGTTCCCATGTTTGAATGCATGCATGTGTACAAGCCTGTATAGACCTGGAGTCGACGTTGGGTGTCTTTCTCAGTTGCACCACACATTTATTTATAGAGGCAGAGTTTCTCCCTGAAGCTTCAGCTCGGGGACTCTGGTTAGTCTAGCTAGCCAGATGTCCAGTCTGTCCAGGGCCTAAGACCTCAGCCTCAGTGCTGGGATATCAGGAGACTGCGACTCATGCCTGACTTCTCCATGTGTTCCGGGGTCCAAGCATCAGTTTTTATACTTCTCGAGCAAGTGTGTTACTGAGCCACCCTCTGGCCCCTAGCTCATAATTTCTATAAGAATTTACAGAGCTCTACCTCTGGCAAGTACTGATGCCTGCAGCGATGAATTCAACTTCAGCATTAGGGAGAACACTAGGAAGATCCCACCAATTCCCACATATTTCCCATATTATTGTATTGTTAAAACTTTTTATAAGAATGGTATTTGTCTTTCGAAGACAAATGTAATATGTACTCACTCATAAGTGGCCTTTGGACATAAAGCAAAGGAAAATTATCAGCCTACAATTCACAATCCCAGAGAATTTAGACAACAGGGGCGGCCCTAAGGGCCTGCATGGTTCTAATCTACATGGGAAGTAGAAAAGATAAGATCTCCTGAGTAAACTGGGAGTGTGGGAATTGTGGGAGAGGGCAGAAGTGGAGGGAGGAGGAAGGGAGTGGAGCAGAAAAAAATAAATAGATCAATAAAAGCAATAAAAAAGAACATTATATTCCCTTATAAAAATGAACCATGGCTGACATCAAAATGTTTGAGAGTTTGGGTATGGGATAGATAGAAGGCTTGAGTGTTAAAGTCACAAGTTCCTATTTTGACATGGAGGACCACATGCTGGGACGTTTAGGCTGCACTGATATATGGCCATAACTGAAATAGGGAAGATTCAACTTTGACCATGTTTATATAGGATTTATTTGGGAGTGGGGGGTGGGAATACGTGGAAAACTAGGTTGGAATGAATTATTCTTCATTTTACAGTAGTATATTTGGTTACTGTTGTGATTAGAAACAGGAGGCTGATACACAGACACAAGTGTCCTAGCTGTGCAGGTGATGAAGCCTGGACTTGTGTGGGAGTTTGAGTCAGGACCCCCGACATAGCCCTGACTGACCTTGAACTCAGCCTTTCTGGCTCAGTCTCCGGAGTGCTGTGATTCTGAGTGTGTTTTTAGTTTTGTCATTGTGTGTCAGTTTGTGCCCAAAGAGGGTCTGAGGAAACACCTAATGGGAAACAGCAGTAATCTGGGGATCTCGGCAGGAGTGGAACTGGGTCACCAAGGACCAGCCTCCTACATCACGTATTTTATAATCATTGAATTTTATGATGTTTTGAAAAGCCATATATTTTGTAATAATTGGATTTTTGTATTTATTATATAATCAGAAGAGAACTAGTTTCAAAAATAACAGAAAAAAAGTTTTAAAAATATTCATTTCTTTATGTGTGTGAAGGTTTTACCTGTATGCTTATGTACCCCTTGTGTATCTGGTGTCTTTGGAGACCAGAAGAGGATATCAGGTCCCTTGGAACTGAAATTAGATAGCTGTAAGCTGCCTTGTGGGTGCTGGGAATCGAATCTCAAACCTTCTGTACGAACAGAAAGTGCTCTTGATGCCGGCACCATCTCTCCAGATCTCATTATGTTTCCTCCACCTGCACAAAACCCTTATGATAAAAACGATGCTGGTAGAGGCAATGGCTGACTGTTACACAGGCATTGAAGTAATTGCTGTTCATGTCTTTCTTCAAACAGTGCAAATCCAAGTGGAGGAGAAGGAAGACGACACAGAAGAAAGCTCAAGTAAGGAAGGGTGGGCTCCTAGGGAACAGCTTCCGGCCGATGGTAGGGCATGTGCATCTTGTCTCCTGAGCCACCGCATAAAACTACAGGAGTGTGTGGGCGTGCTTTCTGCCAGTCTCATGGACCAGTGAATAGAATCCTCACAGCCTCCATATGCACATACACATGTGCATACATGGTTACACACATCCATCACACACACACACACACACACACACCTTACAAATGGTTTGCTGGAAGAAAATAGTAATGTTTAATATTTTCCTTTCTATTTCTGTTATGTGTTTACTGGGAAAACCTTGACTGATGACAAAACAGATTGGTTTGCCCTGAACTGTAATATTTATTTCATGCTTGGCTTGGTGACACACGAGAGGTAGCACTTTGAAAGCAGAGGCAGGTTAATCTCTGTGTGTTAAAGGCTAGATGAATTTCAGGCCACTCTGTACACACACACACACACACACACACACACACACACACACAGAGGCACCTGCTTGCACACGTCCAGGTTGAATTATACACTAGGATGTTTGGGCTGACCAGATGGTTTAATTAAAACAAAAGAACATGTCTGTCTTGTGTACTCAGTTCCTAGATGGTTTGTATGAACTGCTACATTCTTCTCACCTTGGATACACTCAGCTCAAGAGTGTGAATCAGGTCCCTTTCCAGGCACCCAGGCCACTCATGGGCAGGAATGTTAGAAATATCATTATATGAGCAAACGTTTTGAAGTTTTTAAACCAAAAATGAAAGAGCAGTATCTAAGGAACTGTTCATTTTTAGGGACACTGGGCTGACAATTTAATATTCATACAGCATAAGCAGACCACCAGCGGTGCCCTAAGAGTTCCCTCCCCAATATGAAAACAGCCTAAAGCTTCTCTATGTTTTGGTTTCATTGCTTAAAAGAATTGACTTATTTTTTGGCATTTGCAATTTTGGCTATTTGTAAAATCCGGCCCTTTCTGGCTCTTCTAGCCCCTGGCAACCACAATTCTATTAACTTCTGAGCCTGAAAAATTTAGGCATCTCATCTAAGTGTAATCACTTTTTGTCTTTCTGTGTGGCTTATGTCACTGGATGTAGCATCGTCAGGGTTCACATGCATTGTCTGAAACAGTAGTGTTCCCTACATTTTACAGCTCGAATATCCTATTACATGAACATAGTACATTTCTTGTCTCTGATGATGAATGTTTCCGCTGTTCCTTCATCTTGGTTGTTGTGAAGAGTGATTCAGTGACTATGAGGTAATCAGACTTCTACAAGATCTCAGTTCAGTTATTTGGGTTAATGCCTGTGACTGGCATTGCTGAAGCACCAGATACTTTTATTTCCTATTGAAGAATTCTATGCTTTTTATGGTGGTTACCTTCCTACCAGCATTGCACATGGGCTCTAATTTCTTCATATCATTGCTATCGTTTATTCTATTTTTGATGAGTTATCCTAGTAAAAATGAACTGATGATATCTTACTTCAATTTTGGTTTCCATTTCTCTTATGATTAAAAGTATAATATATACCTTCATGTCTGTTGGCCATGTTGAATGTCATTTTTAGAAAGATCTTTATTAAAGTTCTTTAATTATTTTAAAACATAGACAGTTACTATTATTTTATCTTAAGAGTTCCTTATGTATTTTGGGCATTAGTCCCTTTTCAGATACATGGTTTTCAAATATGTATTTTATTCTGCAGAATATTTTTTAGTGAACTATTTTCATTGTTGCGTAAAAGCTTTTCCTTTGATGGGGCCCCACAGCTAAGCACAATGGTTCATTTTTGGGTGAGTACAAAGCAGATAGGCATGACCCAGTGGTAGAGGAAAGGAGACAGGAGTACTGCCTGTGCTGGAATAACTTTTGGAGTTATTCCAAAAGTCTTCTTTGCATGAAGGAAGCCTGAGGCTTGCAAACGCTGAGTTTAAGCCTTTCGAAGTAAGACAGCTCTTCAGAGGTGGTACATCTGGAGCATGCTCAGTTTATGCTATACATTCTGGAACAAGCTCTGTTTAAGGGTATAAGTCAAGGAGGAAAAAAAATAATCAACATATTCTTGAGCCTGATTAGCTCAAGGTCATGGGCATATGTATAAAAAAATTACAATGTAGACAAAAATATTTCCAGCCATGTTTAGCAAGCATCCTAAAGATGACTGGGAGAAATATTTCTTGGTATACTAAAGTACTTTTCTTCAAAATGGTTTTAGCTGAAACCATAGGAAAAGGAGCTATTGCAGTAGTTTTAATGGAGGACTTTGCCCTTGAGGGCACCTTCCTCTCTTGGCTTCTAGCTGTACTGACTACTTTTGTTTTATTGCTTGTGTTTTTGATGTCATATACTAGAAAGCATTACTAAAATCAGTTATTATAAAGTCTTTCCAGCATATATTCTTTGGAATTCTACAGTTTTATATCCTATATTCAAGTCTATTACATTTTGAATTGATATTTGTTATAGTGTAGACTAGGGGTTTAGCTCTATTTTTCACAGAGCTATCTGGTTTTGCTAGTGTCATTTGTTCATGACCTCATTTTGTATTCTTTGGCATATTTCTGAATATCACTTCACTGTACATGTTCATGTTTACTTTGGAGATCTCTGTTCCCTTCTATTGGGCTACATGGATGTGCCCTAAGTCAATAACATTTTGGATTTGTTTTTAAATGAATATTTATTTATTGTGTGAACAGTGGTCTGCCTGCATGTATGCTTGAACTCCAGAAGAGGGCACCGGATCTCATTATAGATGGTTGTGAGCCACCATGTGGTTGCTGGGAATTGAACTCAGGATCTTTTGTTAAGTGCTTTTCTACATCTATTGATGTGATCTTTGTCCTTCATTCTGCCAAGGTAGTAATGTCATATTATTTGAATTCTGCATTGAACTGTCTTTGTATCTCATTGATTAATTTTACTTGGTTACAGTATGCAGTCTTTTTACTTTGTTGTTACATTGAGTTCACTAATGTTTCACTGTGAAAATTTCATCTATATTCATCAGAAATAATACTCTCCAGTCTCTTGTGTATGACAGTAGTGTGGGTCTCATGGAATGAGTTAATATTCCTCCTCTTCAATTTCGAAGTGTTTCATAAGGACTTACACTAGTACTGAAAAACTCCCACTGGAACCATCAGACAGCATTAACTTTTACTTAAGACTGTGGAATTCACCAGCAAATCAAGTAAATATAGGTATTATATATATTTATTTTTAAAGGAGGGAAAATACAATTTCAGAAAAATACAAGAATTACTTGGAATCAACAATTCAGATGAGTTTGGTATGGTACCTGTAGTCCCAGGAGCTTGGGAGACAAAAGCAGGACAATTGATTGAACCCAGTTGTTTGTGCCAGTCTGGTAAATTAAGCAGACTCCTAAAATGAATACTAAATACCAAAACAAGGGTGGATAATTTGAACTAAGAAGACTCTCAGGATTTAATCAATTTCTTTAAAAGTATTTCGGTTTGTAGACATTCCCTTGTGAGTCCTGGTTTCTGTCTTAGGAAAACTAGTAATAAAAGCACAATGTTTTTTAATTTTACATTACATTTTACGTGGTAGCCTTCAAACTTGAGGCTGCTTTGAATGGTTTTAGAAATCATAACACAGTGCTAAACTCCAAATCATTGATTTAGCTTAATAAATTAGGACTGAAACTGTAAGGATTAATTGTAATGGAGAGACCCATATTTGCATATTTGACTAGATAAACTGTTTGTTGAAGGGAGAGCAGGCCCTTTTGTTCTATCCCACCCGGCTAGTTTACACCTGAAATAATCACAAAGAAGCTGTATTTATTTAAATACTTCCTGGCCCATTATCTCTATCCTCTTATTGGCTAACTCTCATATCTTGATTTAACCCATTTCTATTAATCTGTATATATCACCACCATGAAGTTGTGGCTTACTAGGAAAGTTTCAGCATGCCTGATTCTGGCAGCTCCATGGCGGTTCTCCCTCATTCTGTTTTCTTTCTCCCAGAAATCATCTCTGTCTTCTCCGCCTGCCTAAGTTCTGCCCTATCAAAAGGCCAAGGCAGTTCCTTTATTCAACCAATGAAAGCAGCACATAAACAGAAGGACCTCCTACACCAATGAACCACAGAGCAAATTAAGTTAGGGGTGTATGCATGTATGTGTGTGCACCCAGAGGTGCATGTGTATGTGTATGTAAGATAAAATTTCATATTATATTGTGGCACTGTTATGTGCCACGGTTATTTAAAAGTAAGAATAAACTTGTTAGTGAGAGAAAGCAGTCACTTTCTGATGCTTCTTACTGATGTGTCAACTGTCATGGTCAGGTGAAGAAGAAGACAAACTACCTAGAAGAGAGAGCTTGAGACCCAAGAGGAAACGGACTAGGGATGTCATAAACGAGGATGATCCAGAACCTGAGCCAGAGGATGAAGAAACAAGGAAGGCAAGAGAAAAAGAAAGGCGGAGGAGGATGAGGAGAGGAGCGTAAGTTATTCTTCCTGTATAGCTGGTGATATTATTATATAAAAACACATGAAAGAGGATTGCTCTATGTGGTAACTCACTGGATTTTATATCAGTCATTAAAATTATTTCTAGTAAGATAGGCTTAAAGTGATTCTGCCATTTCTCTTCACTTGAATATATTTAAGTACTAAAATATAATTTTGAAAATGAATACACACTGAGAATGCACTATGAGAAATTTCCCCCGTGAAAGACTTAAATTGTTACAGTTTGTTACAATGTTATGGTTGTTTTAAATATTTGAAAATTGTATAGAAAGATGCAGAAGAATGAGGTCTGGTCACTTTAGCTTATGGAGAATTATTTGGTAAAATATGACTAAATGCAGTATAGGAGCTATCCGCCCAAACTTTTATAGTTTTATAGTGTTATTAATAAAGAAAATGAGTATAAGACAGAGTTGTATGTAGTATCTAAAGCCTAAAATGTTGGCTGCTGGGAATTGTGTAGAAAGAAAGTATGCTGGCTTTTGTTATAGAAGGTTAGGGATAGACACACACACACACACACACACACACACACACACACACTATAATTTGCTTCTTGTTTTGAAGACAGGATCTCTCTATTGGTTGTCCTGGGATTCACTGAGTAAACCATGCTGGCCTCTGAAGTGCTAAGATTAAAGGTGTGAGTCACCACACTCAATTCATATTTATGTTAAAAAAATTCAGCATCTTTTAGCTTCAAACTTTTATTTCTGACACTGTAGAGAGTAATGTATTTAAATGCTATTTTTAAAAGATCCAAGAAGATTATTTTACGGATTACTAGAAATTTGTGGGTGGTAGGAAGGGATGGAAAGTGTGCCTGCACAAATCTAGTCTGCAAAACCGAGACTCTGTGGAAAAGTTTCAAGCAAAGAGTTAACCTGCTTTATACCTGAAGGTTACGGGCTTTGTGGACTACCAACAGGCAGTGCAACCCAGTACTCTTCTACTCATTGAGGAATGTCCTCACCTCATCCTCCCATGACAGTACCTGTCAGTGTCCAATAAGTCTATTACACTAACCCCAGAAATAATCATTATTTAATGAAACCATATGGAAAATTGTCAGGTAGGGAGTAAAGCTCTGCCTTAATAGACTGTTTCCTCCTTTTAGAAACGTTTTAGCTTATGTTTTGAGTTTCCCTTCCACTGTTATTTATTTTTCCTTCTCCTTAAATACCATGGTATCATTTGCTTTAGATTTTAAATCTGATATTTTTTATTTGCACTTTCTTTTCAACAATAATTTTTTTAAAAAAACTTAAAAATGTAATTCACTAAAATCTCATTTAATGTTTTGATGGTTAGTGCTATATAAAAGAATGTGTCCTGTTAGCAAAGATTGCTTTTTCTAGGAGGGATTTCATCATGAAAACATCACCAATGTAGACATGTGTTCCACAAATACCACAGAATTTGCTTTTCCTTCTCACTTATGCCTGGGGAAAAGAATCGAAGAAGATACAGTGGACTGGAATTTTTCTGCTTTCCTGGCCTCTTAGGGCTTTCAGATAAAATGTCCAGCCTCTGGGAAACAGGCCCATGCTCACCAATTGCGTCTCCTTTTATAAGAGTATTTCATCTCAATTGATCTTACTTCCATTTTGGTTCTGAGGATTCTATAGTTACTCCTCATCTCCCAAACCTTCCACATAGATAACTTTACTCTCCTACAAATTTTCAAATTATATTGCCAAAGCCATAGTGCTCCATATATTTAGTGTTGGCATCATAACTAATATTTTAGGGTCTATTTTTCTCCTCATTTCTCTATAGAGAAAAATCTTTTGTTAAAAAGGAAGATATACTTTTAAAACTTATTTTGAAGAAAATTAGTAGGCAAATGAGAACACATTGGTTTAAGTGAATTAATTCAGAATCTTTATTCTTTAAATATTCAAGCAAAGCCTCGGGGCGTTTCCCTTACCCTCACAAGCATTTAAAACCAAGTAAATCTGATACTGTAATGCTATCTTTGGTGATGGTTAAGACATATTGCCTTGGTAGATGCTGTAGATTATTTCTAGTGGTATAGAAATAATCTACAGCACTTTTCCTGACCCACTTTTGAAGGAGTAAGCAAAGCGTTGGTAGTGAAAATTCAATATGTTATCCTTTCTTTTTCCTCACAACTGTTGGTAAGCTCAAGATACAAAGCTTTTCTTGCACAGAGCAGCTCTAAATTTTAGAAGGTAGAACATATGTCATGTGTAATATATATCTTTCTTTGAGTGGTTCCCAGATAAGCAGTTTCCTTGTAATTTCAATGAGCATAATTTAGGTGCTTGGGTATTTGAAGGTAACTTATCTGCCAGCCACACTCTGAAGCACAACAAGATCTTCTTGGGACTTACCAACAATTAACAACAAAGTCTTAAAAATATACTAGTGTCGGGACACGTTGTGTAAGAATGGACCTCTTCCCATGTCGTGGAAACATTGCTGTTGAACATCGCTGTGTTCTAGTACACTTTAATTCAATTATTGGGTTCAGGGTACGAACTCAATGTTATTGATGAAAGTTTGATACATAAACATTTCTTCAATAAATATTTATCCAGACCCCCAAATCTATAGTCTAGTAAGAAAGAAGCTACTCAGATACAAACTATTATGAAATAAGATAGAATATACATGCTGGCGAAAAAAAATGAAAGTATTTGCAGAATGAGAGAACAGAAAGTTTCTAGAAAATCAGAGCTACCCAAAAAGTCAATTAGTGTCAGGAAGTTCTCTGTTAGAAGGTCATTTATATTTGGCATGTAAATTCACAAGCCTTGAGGCCATTAATACATTGATTACCCATGGTTCATTCTTTTATCCCTATTGAGACAATCTTATACAGTGGAACTCAGTAATGTAGTACATTATTGTACTTAATGTATACATGGGATATTTGGGAATTGGGGGCAGTTAAAGATTTGAAATAATCAGATAACTAAGTTACTAATCTTAAAGTCCTCTCATTGTAAACTGACTCCATTCTTGAGAGTTTCATGCATTTAGTTGCTTTTGCAAGCTTTTTTTATTTTCAAAGGGAACATGTTTTATGATTTGTATTTGTATCTATAGCTACATAAAAACAAGTTCAATTATTTTTGTCAAAACATTTCTAACCTTTTTAAGACTAACCACCGTAACCTATATATAGCCTGAGATTGTCACACGTATTTTATGTCATTGTTATACAGTATCACAGGGTTTTGTATAATAAATACCAAATAATTTAAAAAAACTGATGATAATCTAAATTGTATCTTAGTAAATGCCCATACGCAGTTTTCTTGAACCAAGATTTCTATTTGAAGTAAAATGTATGTACTAGTTTGCTTTCTGTTGCCGTGAGGAAACACTGACCAAAAACAGCTTGTAGAGGGAAAGGGTTTGTTAAGTCAGTGGTTCTCAACCTTCCTAATGCTAGGTCTCTTTAAACAGTTCCTCATGTTGTAGTGACTCCAGCATACAATTATTTTTATTGCTACTTTATAACTCTAATTTGATACTGTCATGAAACATAATATAAATATATGATATGCAGGATATTTGATTCACAATCCCTGTGAAAGAGTCACTTAACCACTGAAGGGAGTTGGGACCCACATGGTTTAAACATTCAGTTCACAATGTTTCACTGAGGGAAGTCAGGGAAGGAAATCAAGCAGGAACAAAGATAGGAACCATGGAGGAAAGCTGTTTACTGACTTGCTCCCCTTGGTTAGCTGGTGAAGCTACCTTTCTTGTACAGCTCAGACCAATCTGAGAGATGTCAGCTAGGCCTTTGTGTATCAACTAAGAAATAAGAAAATGACTAACACACATACCTACAAGTCAACCTGATAGAAGCAGTTCCTTAACCGAGATTCCCTGTTCTTAAGTGTGTTGAGTTGTAAAGCAAGGTTGAGATACTACCACTAGAAAGTGTCATTTTACAGGGGCAGTCTGAATTTTTGTTTGAGAAGGCATGATTAGAAACAATAAAAAATAAGTAGACAATTACAAAAATCATTTTCTAGCCTGGTCTGTAATCTGCAATTGTGTTCTCTTACATTATAATTAACCATTTAAAAATGGCTTTCCCCCCATATTCTTATTGTGTCTAGTAATAAACTTAGTGAAGTATAAAATATGTTTTTCAATAATAATGAATAGTTTACAATTTTTCAATCTGGGTCTAATGAGGAGAGAGACTTCAACAGTGAATTGAATCCTGAGAATTTTATATGAGAGTTATTAGGGGTTATACATAAAAGACTTGTTATCTAGATCTTTGGAAACTGAAATATGATGGCAATAGCTGTCAAAGGCAGACAGCATTCATAAGCTGGTGGTGTAGGAGGTCCTTCTGTCTTTGTGTTGCTTTCATTGGTTAATAAAGAAACTGCTTTGGGCCTGTTGATAGGGCAGAACTAAGGTGGCTGGAGAGATAGCCATGGGTGCTGGGAACCAAACTCTTACAATTTTGGTTGTGGGCCTAGCCTTTAGCAGTATGGACAAAACTATGCCATATTTCCAAATATTGTTCATAATTGTTTGTTTACATTTAATGGGGAATATAATCTAGATATGAATAATTTACATTGGTATGATTCTTGGTTTATTGATATACATTTAAGTTCAATTTTGTTATATGTATATGTATTTCTGATCTTGATTAAGGTATTGTGATTGTGTAGTTCACTTACAAAAATGTAATGTATAAAAGAAATATAGGTTAATAGATAATCATTTATAATAGTCAAGATTGTAGTCATGTTAGTTAGACTTTCTAGATGTATAGAGATATATTTCAGTTAGATAGGTATTCTTCAAATCTTTCAGAGACCTTCAGAATATGGCATTTAAATGCTTTAAGAACATAGAACTTTTCATGACAGTGAGACACATCTGCTCTTGGCAGTACCAATCTACTTCAAGAAAAAAATTGGGCATCAAAGAGGCTCCTTATGGAGTTGGTTAGCCATTTGGGCAAGAAACTGCTATTGCCTGGACTGTTTCATGGTATGCTGTAAAAACCAGATATGCAAAACTTACAGAGAAATGACTGCTGAACTTGCCTAAAGGTGAGACAATCCTTTGATGTTCCTGCTTCATGAAAGAGTCTGCGAGAAATTCTGAAGGATACAAAAGAAAGTGACTGAATGGTCTTTAAAATTTTCTGCTTCATGGAAAAGTATACTGGGTACTGTGGGCCTGTAGGCTGAAAATGGATGCCCCAATGGTACAGAAGAACTTTGGTGACTGTCCAGGCAGCAAGATGTCTCTGTCAATTCTAGAGTTTTGGAAGTTGCTTACAATGCACTTCCTGTTTGCTTAGGTAATATTATATCCTTCTGGAGTCTTTGATGGAGTTGAAGAATAGATAGATAGTCATAGTTATAGTTTTCCTTACTTATGATTAAAGATAAAGTAAATAGAAATACTGTAACTGTAATTCTTGCTTGATATCGGTTATATATAATTTTACTTTATTAAAGTTAAAACCTTTTTATTTAAACAGAAGAGGGGAGGGGATGTGGGAGTGCCCTCTGTGTGTTGCTTGTATTGGTTAATGAATAAAGAAACTGTGTTGACCTAATAAGGCAAAACTTAGGCAGGCAGAGAAGACAGAACTGAATTCTGGGAGGAATAAAGCAGTGTCAGGAGACGTCTGGGATCCACCAGTGGAGATAGACATGCTGAGACTTTGCTGGTTGGCCAAGACCTCGTGGTGATATACAAATTAATAGAAATGGGTTAAATTAATATGTAAGAGTTAGCCAATAAAAAGTTAGAGCTAATGGGCCAAGCAGTATTAATACAGTTTCTGTGGTTATTTCCGGGCTAAGCTAGCCTAGCAGCCAGGACAAACAAGCAGGCCCTTCAACAAGCTGGAACCCTGGAAAGGATTAAAATAAAAATGTGATGTTCAGAGGAGAGATCCAGGGAGCTGAACCCTGAAGCTCCATGGAGGGCTGATGCACAGAAGTACTGGTTCCACTGCGGGAGAGGATGAAGCTAATTCTGCTAGTACTGGAGAAATGACAGAGTAGACTCACCTCCAGCTATGGAAGGGCCATTCAGCTCCAGAAGTAAAGTGCTGCCAAGGAGGAAGTGTCAGTCTAGGTGGCAAATGGAAGTAGATAAGAAGTCAAAGAAAAGATGAAGGTACTTAGTGATTCCTACAGTCTGAATATAAAGTTGAGTCTGTTTATAAGCGAAAATATGACATATAGAGTCCCAGTCTCAGTACTATAATATTAAGTATGAAAGGGTGTATTTACAACTGATACACTAGCCTAATAATTAAAATAATCTATTGCCAACAGTTTGATTTCTATAATATAGTATTATGTTACTCCTCTAAAACCACCTGACTCGGGGTTAGATTTTGTTTTCTTTTGCTTCCAGTTTTGCAACAGTAGGATCACAGAAAAGAGAACACAGTATCTGCTTAGTGAGAAGCAAAATTCCTTTGAAGGCGCCTTCAAAGCATTTGCCTCCACCAAAAGCATTTCAAGTTGAATTTTATCAAATGAAGTTTTGGGTGTAATTAACAGATTAGGCTTCCTCTGAGAAGCAGAGTTTCATTTTTTTTTTCCCGTGTTTCAATTTTTCCCCTTTTCTCTTGAGACAGGGCTAATTTAAAATTTCTAAGGACACTTCAAAGATGTCTTCACCTTTAATTCATTATCCTTATTGAAAAATAAGGTTCTTAAATGAAACAGACTTGGGGAGGATAGCTGCCAAGGGGAACAGAGGAGAGAAGTGTGTATCTTGATGGATCTGTAGCCATCCTTTCCACAGCTCCCTTGTTCTGACAGCTGGAGGCTGAGGACATAAAAGAACAGTTCCATTTTGAGCATTAGAATGCAAATCGCATTGTTGAAGGTTATAATAATTCCCAAGCCGGATGGACGTCAGTGCAGTGTTGAGATGTGAATTCTAGAGCTGAGGAGACTCCTCATTGACTTTGGGCAGCTGAGTTTGAAAAGGGGGCTTGGGTATCTGACAGGAGGCTTTTTAGGTTTGGAAATGAAACAAAGTTTAACCTTTCATTTTCTTTTAAAGGGAAGAAGAAGAAGAAATTGATGAAGAGGAATTAGAGCGACTGAAGGCACAGCTGGATGAGAATAGACAGATGATTGCTACTGTCAAATGCAAACCTTGGAAAATGGAGAAGAAAATTGAAGTTCTCAAGTAGGTTGCTACTTTCACATGCAGAAACATAGCTCTCAGAAATCTGATTACCCGTATGATGCTATAGTCACATGTGTGCATATGCCAGAGAGCTTTGGGATTGATGACTATAAACTGAAAACAATTTTGAACGTTAGCATGTAGGCTAGTGTAACTTCTGTGGTCACCTTGAATCATCTGCTCCTGAAATTGGGCTTACTTAGTTACTATTCCCGTGCAAATGGTGTTTGAAGTTTATAGGTCTGTGTGGTCACTTGCTTTTGTTTCTCTATAGCTTCCAGATCCTAGCGAACTTTTCCATCATGGCTCTCATGAAAGCACAGGGAGGCTGCGACGCCCCTAGAACGGTAAATAGGATTCAGTTGAGGCTTATGCTACCAGTTAGTCCTTGGTCACATGTGAGTTACCTGTTTGCACTCTCATGTAGACTGCTGAGGTGGGTGCAAACACAGCCAGCACATAGCTTTCTGAACGCCGCAGGTGCAAAATCAAGTGAGCATCTCTTTCTGGGGCCGGGGTTGGGGTGGGGAGATAACATTGTTTTCCTTGCTGTGACCTTCGGAGTGGCAGGCTGTGCAAAAGAACATGACTGTGTTGATGCCTATGTCTGCATCTTTCGCAGATGCTGTTTTCACACAAGAAAGTTTTATATATGGTGGTGAGTTTCCCAAACTATCTTCTCTCCAGCCCATTTCACCAATAATGCTGTCACGTGAGAGGGTCACCTAACTGTTGATGGCAATGATTAAAGGAACTGAAGGAGCTCTCAGGACTGTTCTCTTCTAGACCTTACTTTGCTAGAGTCAACGTGTTATTTAAGGAAATTATTTTAGCTGTTAACTTTCTGAGAGCTTAGGTACTTCATTTAAAAAAATAAAACCACCTTTTGTTTTTGGATCTGGCTGTCCTTCACAGAGTTTGTTTGGCTTTACCTTATGTATTAAGGTTGTCTAAGCTCCAACAATATTGTCTCTGGTGGCAAGCACCATTCCATTCTGTGTATGTGTATGTGTGGTGTGTGTGTGTGTCTGTCTGTGTGTGTATGGTATCTGTGTATTTCTCTGTATATGGCCCACGCACCTGTTTGCATATCAAAATACTTTTAATTTAATGAAATGGTAATGCTGTTTACATAGGCTTAGAAGTGTCCTTATTGGCAACCTACAAGTCCATTCTGGCTCCTGAAATACACTTTGAGACATAAACAGTAAATGAAATTCCTAAACCTGGGACAGACAGACAGACAGACAGACAGACAGACAGACAGACACACACACACACACACACACACACACACACCCCTTTACCTGCAACTCCCACGTAGGACAGTAGAGTAGATATAGGATTCAAACTTGAGTTTGAATTTCTTGTCTTTAATTTATTGGCTGTTCAAACTTGAAGGAGATGTAGAGTCTTTCTGACTCTGTTTCTCATGAAATTCTATTTATAGCATATGCAATAGAAAACATGTGGGACAGTGTCATTACACAGCACAAATCTGGAAAACACCCCTGAGCACAGACTTCATGCCCTATGACCTGTATGTGGCATGATAAAACAGAAGGGAAGGATGAAACTTCACAGGGCTAGGTAGGAGGAAGCCTAGTTAGAGGGTGAGCCAGGAGCTGTGGAGGATGGTGACACACAGGTAGTACATGGATCAATTACCAGGTTTTAAAATTGTAACAACAGGAAATAAAGGATCTCTTGACAGTTGGTAAAATCTGAGTCAGACTATTCTAGGGTCTCCAGGAACATTCCTGTAATACTGTCTTGTAGATTTCAGAGTGTGGGACCTTGGGCTGGACTCTAGGCTCTAAAGCCTTCTTGAAAACATGGAGAAGTAGGAATCAGAAGGAAAAGACAGGCAAAATCAGCCTCAGAATCATGACGTGCACAAGGTGAATCAAGGATATAGGTATTTTCTGTTTGGCCCTTGTTTTATTTTTTCCCTTTATAAAATTATTGTTTTTATCACAGCAAAATGTGTATGCTAACAAAATTAGCCATGTTAGTCTTTTTTTCCTTTCTGTATAATAAGAGTTTTCTTTCATTGCTGCCTTTCAAATGTAGGAGATTTTGCTTTAAAATGCATATATCCAGCTTTGTATAGACAGAAAATGGCACCGCAGCAGTGCTTGAAAATAACACTGGCGTTAAGCAAGAGCTGCCCTCTGTGAGCATCGCTCCAGGTTCCCAAAGATATTCTCTCTCTCTCTCTCTCTCTCTCTCTCTCTCTCTCTCTCTCTCTCTCCCTCCCTCCCTCCCTCCCCCTTTCTGCTTGGATATATCTTCTAGGCATTCAGATTCGCTTTCTCTTACCAGGTCAGCTAGGGAATCTGCTAGGCACCTTACCAAGACAGCAATTTAAAGTGACAACGTCAAAGTCAGTGAACAGCCAGAAGAGAAGCAACTGTGGCTGCTCACCTGTGGGCAACGCCCACTGTCTTGTGATGCTCTTCCAAGGAAGAAAGACTTGACTCTAGCTTTCTGATTCTGTGGCTCTATGCACCACTGGTGCCTGAAATTGGGGCTGCCCTAATTTTCCCGTGGGATGAAGATGCTAATATTAGTGTCACATTTGTCTTCCTCTGCTGGCCTTGATCCCATGTAAGCATCTCCCGCATAGATTCCAATCACACTGTCAGAGCTCGTGCTCACTTCCTCATAGAATATGTGCAGGAAGGTTCTTCTGCCCCAGCATTGCTATGGCAAAGGAGTCAGACAGCTTTCCCTTTGCTTTTTTTTATCTCTTCCAGACTGTGCTGGCTAATTTTTTGGCAGCTTGACACAAGCCGGAGTCATCTGAGAGGAGGGAACCTCAGTTGAGGAAAATGTCTCCATAAGACTGAACTTCAGACAAACCTGTGTGGCATTTTCTTAATTAGTGATTGATGTGGGAGTCCTGGGTTCTAAAGAAAGGAAGCTGATCAAGTCATGGGGAGCAAGCCGGTAATCAGCACTCCTCCACGGTCTCCGCATCAGCTTCTGCCTCCAGGTTCCTGCCCTGTTTGAGTTCCTGTCCTGACTTTCTTCAGTGATAAACAGTGCTATGGAAGTATAAGCAAATAAACTCCTTCCTCAGGTTGTTTTTGGTCATGACATTTCATTGCATCAGTGGTAACGTTAATTAAGACGAAGAACAATCTACTTTGAAAGAGCGTTTTCAGGATTACGCTTTCCCCAGAAGCAGTCTCGACTTTTTTTTTCCTGCTAGGTCTGTGGAACCAAGACCATAGACTCACCTTTATTAGAACAATTGTTTTGCCCCAGGTTTAAGTCTGTGTGGGATTCTAAGACTTTCCTTTTTGCTCTGAACTCCAAAATGTATAAAATTTCTAAAATTAATTGTAGACAGGGTTAACAGTTTGGGACTTGTCAAAAGAAAAGTCTGAAGAATAGCTGCTTATGGTTCTGAGGGTATTGGGAGTCATTCAGTAAACATTCACAAATCTTTACTATTTATATTTTATTTTTTTGAGATTGTAATATAATTACATCATTCTCCTTTCCTTTATTTCCTCTTTTCAAATTCATGGTCTCTTCTTTTAAATGTTTCTTACGTACATTAATACAACCTGCTTAGTGGATAGAATGTTCCTTGTGTGAGTGTTTTCGGGGTTGAACATTTAAAGAACATTTCACACTAGAAATATAAACAACTTCATGGCTCCCAGTCAAAAGGTAGTAATAAAGTTAGGAGCATAACCCAGTGGTCGAGCACATGTCTTGTGTATGTGAGGTTCTTGGTTCAAATGCCAGCACTGCAAAAATGGATGGGGGGAAATATGGTTAAGCAGTTGCCATGTAGGTAGGCAGTTTTGGAAATGGTTGTGTCTCTATATGAGTGCCCCAGGAAGACCCAGGAGTGGGTGCTTGGCATGTTCACAGCAGTGAATTTGATTCTATAGAGACGAAAGGAAATCCTTCACTTCATCACCCCACCCATGCATAACTGTGCTTCTCATATGTTCTTTATGTGAATTCAGTTTAGAATATATAGTCGCTATTCAAATACACACAGGTCTCTACATAGATGGCCCAAGATAAAAGTCTTTATTTCTTACTCTAAAAACTGCTGATAGAAGAGCAGGAACGAGGGACACTAGCTCTGAGATGCAGAAGCTATCACTAAGTATATCACTCTGGATAGTTTATGAAATGAGAATATGTGTGTAGGGAGAAGAGCAAAGTATGGACCATTTTTTCATTTACCTAAAAGTCAATGATAATTTATATTACTTAGCTATAAAATTTCTATCAGTGTGAATATTAAGTATATTCCGTATTTTAGTCACAAGTTTTGCACAGAGGTTGAATGACTAGATCTTCCTGGTTGTAAAAGGCAGTCACACCCACCAGGGGTGCACTAACACACCTGGGTGGAAGATCCCTGCTGTACTTCTTACTCCCCAGAAACCAAAACCTGTGACTATAACAGCATTATAACTGAAGCTAACTGAGAAACCACCTTATTCTGGTGCTAGGATATAGCTTTAAAAAACAAAACAAAACAAACCCCAAAAACAAGGGCCTGGATTTTGATCTAAAGCTACCTCTAACGTCAGCAATTTACAAATCCAAGGGTGTGGAATATGGCCCATAGTTCACTAATGGTTGTCCTCAGAGACCAATCAGTTCAGGGCAAGGAAGGCCTGAGATAAGAAGGAGGACATCACGTGGTTGTGAGCAGCTACACCCAGGAGAGGTCTTTGTGGTGCTTATTGTGTTCCGTGTTTGCATATGAAACACTCACTGGAGAATGAATGCCTCCATGGAGTTTAAAATAAGAAATATTACAAAATGGATCCTATCTGGGTGCTTTGAAATGCTTATTTTAGAAAAGGAGCAGTTTTCATAAATCCACAAATGAGAGTGTGTAAGTTCCTCAGGTTTCCTTTTTCATGGAGTTGGCTCATGATAAAACACCAACTAAAGTGATATACTTCAGATAATAAAAAATTCGATGTCATATTGAATAATTTCTAAGCTTTGCAGAACCCTGACCCAGTGTTTTCAGAATATGTCCGTTTTGTCTGGCTGTAGCGGTGATTTATTAGTTGAGAATAAGAAGCCAAATGAAGTACCCTTAGCGTTTCATCCTAACAAGAACAGGAACTGGCCAATATAAGCCATGAACCTACCAACTTTGTTTGCTTTTTACTAAACAATTTATTTTTGCTTTAGTTTAGGGATGAGGAAGTTAACATCTTTCTAGAAAAGGGAGATCAGACTAGCTTGATTTTCTGTGCTGGGCTCTCAGCCCCACCTCCTTCCTCAGGGACTTAAGTTCATTGTGAGCAGCTGTCATGAGATACTGAGGTACACATTTTCTTTACCTGACATCGTAAAGAAATAAAAGGTTGCACAATGAGGACTTTTAAGCACACTCAAGAACACATATTTCATCACGCTGCTTTCTTTTTTAGCTAACACCTATAATGATAACAAGGCTCTGTTTTCTGTTCCTCCCGTCCTACTGCATTGATGTCATTTTTCACCTGGCCTTGAACTCAGAGATGTACCTGCCTCTGCCTCCTGAGTCCTGGGATTAAAGGTGTGTACCACCACCTCCTGGTTTTATTTATTTATTTTTTTTGGTTCAATTTTTTTAAACATAGTTACTCAGCTCTTAGAACTACCTTCATTGTGTTCCATAAATTTGGAATATGTTTGCATTCATGTTCATTCAGTTTTAGAAAGTGTCATTTTTTTTGTTAATTTCTGTCTTGATCCATTTTTCATTCAGTAGTGAATTGTTCTGTTTTTACCACTTTGTAAACTTACTATCTGTTGTTTCTGTCATTGATATCCAGTTTC
The DNA here is from genome assembly GCF_982192425.1 of Myodes glareolus. NCBI lineage: Eukaryota > Metazoa > Chordata > Mammalia > Rodentia > Cricetidae > Myodes > Myodes glareolus. Next base: position 41,136,368 of record NC_142032.1, read on the forward strand.
AATCTGTGGTGGTCTCATAGGACTGATGGTGTTATTTCAATTTTCTTATATCTGTTGAGACTTATTTTGTGTCCAACTATGTGGTCAATTTTGGAAAAATTTCCATGAGGTGATGAAAGAGGCACTTTCTTTTGTGTTTGTGTGAAATATTCTGTAAATATCTGTTAGGTCCATTTTGTTTACAACGTCAGTTAGCACCAGCATTTCTCTGTTTAGTTTTTGTCTGGATAAGCTGTCTATTGGTGAAAACAGGGTATGGTAGTCTCCTGCTGGCAGTGTGTGAGGGTCAATATGTGATTTAAACTGTAGTAGTATTAGTGATTGGTATTCTTTACTCTTTAGGATCTTTTGGGGGATCCACTACCAACCTCTCAAATAAATATACACAGAGGTTTATTATTACTTAAAAATGCCCGACCTTAGTTTAGCTTTTTTTTTTTTTTTTAGCAGACTTTTTTTTAAAATTATCCAATCTACCTTTTGCCTCTCGGATTTTTTCTTTTCTTACCTCTGTAATCTAATTTTCATTCTTACTCTGTGGTTGGCTGTGTGACTGGGTGGCACACCCTTGCTTTTCTCACTCCTTGATCTCTCTTACTTCTTGATCTTTCCCCCAGATTTCTTCTTTCTTTATTCTCTCTACCTGTAAGCCCCGCCTTTCCTTTCTTCTTCTTTGCTATTGGCTGTAGAGCTCTTTATTAGATCAACCAGATACAGCTCTTTATTAGACCAATCAAGTGTTTTAGATAGGTAAAGAAATACAATGTCACAGAGCTAAACAAATGCAACACATCTTTGCATTATTAAACAAATGTTCCACAGCATAAACAAATGTAACACTTCTTAAATTAATATTACACAACAAGTAGAAGTAGTAGTAGCAGCAGCAGTGGTAGTTTTGTGTGTGTGAGTGCTTGCTTGTTTTTATTTTTGATTTATTTTGTTTTTAAACAAGCTTGTGTGCCCTCATGTTTGGTGCATAGATTTTTTTAATTAATTAATTCGTTTATTTAAAATTTCCACCTCCTCCCATCCTCCCTTTTCCCTCCCACTCCCCCCACTCCTCCTCCCCCTCGCTCTCCAGTCCTAAGAGAAGTCAGGGTGCCCTGCCTTGTGGGAAGTCCAAGCCTCCCCCCCATCCTAGGAAGGTGTACATCCAAACAGACTAGGCTCCCAAAAAGCCAGTACATGCAGTAGAATCAAAATCCAGTGTCATTATCATTGGCTTCTCAGTCCGCCCTCATTGTCAGCCACATTCAGAGAGTCCAGTTTGATCACATGCTTGTTCAGACCTAGTCCAGCTGGCCTTGGTGAGCTCCCACTAGATCAGTTCCACAGTCTCTGTGGGTGGATGCACCCCTCGCGGTCCTGCCTTCCTTTCTTATATTCTCCCTCCTTCTGCTCTTCATCTGGGCTTTGGGAACTCAGTCCAGTGCTGCAATGTGGGTCTCTGTCTCTATCTCCATCCCTCGCCAGATGAAGGTTCTATGGTGATATGCAAGATATTCATCAGTGTGTCTATGGGACAAGGCAAGTTCAGGCACCCTCTCCTCTGCTGCCCACGGACCTAGTTGGGGAAATCCCCTTGGACACCTGGGAACCCCTCTAGAGGCAAGACTCTAGCCAACCCTAAAATGGTTCCTTTAGCTAAGATATCTTTTTCCCTGCTCCCATAGATTTTAAGACTTGCAGTGTTCTCTTGTTGGAGTTTTCCTTTGACGTGTATGTATTGTCCTTCCTTATCTCTTCTGATTAGTTTTGTTTGGAAGTTTATTTTGTCACATATTAAAATGGCTACTACACAAGCTTGTTTCTTAAATTAATGTTCTTGGAATATCTTTTTCTATCCTTTTACCCAGAATACGTTTGTCCTTGATTTTAAAGTATATTTCTTGCAGCAGGATGGATCCTGTTTTCTCATCCATTCTGCTAGTCTGTCTTTTTTATGTTAAGAGTTGTTAATTACCAGTGTTTGTTGATTCCCGATATTTTATTGTTGTAGTGTGTATGTGTGTGTGTGTGCATGTGTTTCATCTCTTTATAGTTGCTCATCTGACATTATTTATTCCTTGTGTTTTCTTTGGTGATGCCAGCCTCTGTAGGTTCATTTAATACCCTTATAAATGCTTTCATTTTGTATCCTAGAGTTTTTCTCTCAAATTGTTTATTGTGGAAATTTGTCTTTCTCCAGTTAGCTTAACTTTCTCTTTTTTCATTCTTTATAAAATCAAAGAAAACATATTGTTGAGAGAGGAATTAGATCCAGATTAATATCGGAAATCTTTTATTATTTATATCAGAGTTCAATCGTGTCAAATGCCAGTCTCATTACTTTTACAACAGAATGTATCTTTCCAATCAGTAACAGGCATGAACCTCACAAACTACAGTTAAACAAGAAAAATGTGCTTGTAACTTCCTGTCTTAGGATTTAGCCTACTGATAGATAATCCACGTGCAAATAACTAACAATTTTCTTTTTGTACTATTGGTGCAATTGTGAGTGCCTGGCAACTTCTTATCAAAGATCTCACTTAGAGATCATTAAAAGGAGTAATAACAACAACAAAAATCTGATTCTCTTTCTCCTCCGGACTTACTTTTATAAAATTTCCTTTGCTGAGATGAGCTTTGAAATGCATGATCAATAGACTTTTGTCTGTCCTCAAGAACTCTTTCCTGCTTCAGGATTCACCTTCCATATCTTCCCTGCGCCATTTGCCCCTCAGAGTCTTACAGGTGTACTTATCCTTGCTTTGGATGGGAAGGATTCTCAGGTGGCACCAGGGCTGCTACTCCTGTTTCTTTGGGAAAATGGTGTAGGTGATTATTCTTGTGTGCCTGCTTTGAAATCTCATTCAAGTGGGCTAGTTAAACCAGCCAAAATTCTTCCCAGTGGACAATGGAAAGATATGAGTCAGGGAAAAATGACCCTAATCTATGCTAATACTCAAAGATATTTCCCAAAATTGTTGATAATAAACTTTACTCAATAATTGCCACATTTACTTATTCAAAGGTGGAAAATCTTATCATTTTATCCATAGTTAAAAAACTATGAACTTCAAAAAACAAAACAAAACAAACAAAACTATGAACTTCAAAGAAGCAGGACTTTTATGTAGCACCATTCTATGGTAATAAATAATAAGTGATACAGATAAGAAAGTCCTAAAATTTTCTTCCAGATAAATAAAGGCGTGGTTACTGTTAAGTGGTTTTACTATTGTAGATGATATCCAGGGACTCTGGATGCTAAACATATGTTCTATCACCCAACTATACCTGCAGCCGTCAGCATCACTGCAACACAGCATTGCCTATTTCCTACAGCCTTATCCATCAGTGCATCATGCACGATAAAAACCACTGAATCAGTTTTCTCAGCATTCGAGAGCTTCCTACTTTACAAGATTTGATGAAACTCAGATAACTGAACTTACATTCCTCAGCAGTTTAGCTGTAAGTAACAGCTAGTTTTTGCAACTTTTTATAAGGCGATAAATATAATGTTAATTTGAAAGGTGATAAAACAAGATGCATTAGTTAGCACTTAAGATTACCTAGGAACGACTTTGAATATATTTGACCTAATGCATTAGCAGTAGAAAGAAAGCATATGTGGTCCTGATAAACACAAATGCAAATAATTAGAAAAATGAGTTTTTGCTGTATTGGAAAATCTTATATTGATCTCAGGTAAGGCATACATTGTAGCTATAATCCAGCTTATAATATCTTTAGGACAAGAGGAAGCAATGGCAAGTGACGTACTATTTTGGGGGTCTTTAAGAATGTTGTTACTGGATGATACATTTGTTATGCTTTATTAAGATATACATGCTAAAATACATGTTTGGAGAACATTATTATAATATCATTACAAATTGAGATGAGATTGAGAAATGGCAATAATTTTATATTCCCAGTATAAAATGTTTAAGATTTCCATCCTTTAGTTACAAGAATTAGAAAATTTTAAATAAGATGAATCATTGTTTTCAAATAGCTGTATTGATAATGTCACTATATATATATGCATAGGTTTACATATATACTTTGATATATTACATATATAAATCATTCATATAGTCACTTTGACAGTCACATGAAGATTTATGACTCCTATTGATTAATTTTTAGACTTTTGCAAAAAATGTTATTGTATTTAATGGCAAGGAGTTGGTCATAGGGGTCAGGATAGTCTAGAGGGAAAGCCATGAAAGAACACAGTGAAGCAGTAATTCAAGTTAATTCATCAGAAAGCCCAGCTCATGTAGGATTCGTGTACTCTTTGGATGACCTTGTTTAAGCTTTGGTTCTACTAAAGAGGATGGCTCTCCCTTCTGAATTTGTCACATTGAGATCAATCAGATTCACCAGGCAGTCCTGATTACTTGCAAGATGGACTGGACTACAGTGATTTTGAAAATATCATTTTAAATTGCTTGCCTACTCATGAACCAAAATACAGAACACATAGTTCTAACAGATAATGGAAAGTTCTGTCGGAACATTTTAGAACCAGTAGTCCCAGACATCAGTGCACAAGTTGAAACAAGAAAACCTTAACTCTTACAAATGTTTTAAAAAAATAATCATAGGACCACATTGGTATTGTGGTGAAGTATTTATTCTGCCAATCTTTCCATGCAGAATGCTTCTTTGTCACAGGAAGCGTCCTGAGAATTGCTTCTGTTTCACAGTATTCAGAATTTATGAAAAAATGCTTAATTAGAAAGCACATGCCTGAATCAGAATAAGTAAATTCTTTTTCAAGCCATATACATGGTCTTGTAGAGAGTTGGATATTAATATAAGAATACTAATTTAAGATTATGGATGTGTGTCACTCATGGTGGAAATACGACCTTTGTTAGAGAAGTCCTGCAAACCAATGCCTAGAATGCCTTTTGCTTCCTACTCGAATTCTATCAGCCTCATACTTTCCAATTCAGTTATTATCTACAATGTCTACTGCATGGCCCACAATTTAAAGCCTCCATTGTATTTGCCCCTGAATTACTGTTGTAAACATTTTACAAGCCTATATCTCATTCTTCCTAGTATAGTTTAAATCACAGAAAGAATTCTCCAGGTTTTAAAAAGATTTTTCAAACACTTAACATGCTGAAGAAATGATGACTAAATAGAAGAGAAAATGAAACAATGATAGAAATTAAATAAAGGGCTGGAGAGATGACTCTGCTGTTAAGATCATGTGCTACTCTGCTAGAAGGTCTGAGTTCAATTCCCAGCACCCGCGTTAATGCCTTGTCACTGTGTCATTGCACTGAATGCTTCACACACACACACACTCTCTCTCTTTCTCTCTCTATGTCTCTCTCTCTCTCTCTCTCTCTCTCTCACTTACTCACTCACACACACACGAGTTAAATAAATGTCTTGACTAGAATTTGAGGGCATCTGCTTTGTGGTTATACATATGCAAGTATTGTGTTGGCTAAAGTTATAATTTAAATCTAAATTACTGTGCCTAAGAAATCTATAAAACAATCACCCTAACCTGTAAGCATCACTTGCCCAAGGACACATAACTTCCTGGAATACTGGGGGCTGTTGTTCATGTAAGATAATAAGCCACATTTACTTTTATAAACAATCTTGGTTGTCCCAACAGTATTTAATAAAGTTTGCTTCAAATTTAGCTCAAAAATTGTGGTAGTGGTCTCATTCTTGCCCAGCGGGGTGAGCAGTATCTGCCCCAGTGTGGTATGCCTGCTGCTGGGGATAATTTTCTCTCCATGAAGTGGCATGCAAACACTACCCTTTGGCAAAGTCTTGGCTGGTGAGCGCAGTTACAGTAATGTCTTAAGTTTACTGCCTTCATCTTGAGAATTTCAGATTAAGACTCATTTGTAGTATCAGGGTCACAGTCTCACAAAACCTCATTTCTGTTCAAACATCAGATTCATGATAGCTGGCTGAAGAATGTCACAGATGGTTCAGAGGTTGATCCAGTACTCCACAGCTCTATACTCCCAAACCTTTAGGATATAATGTTGCTTTCCTCATTTTCAAGGAACTCATTTAAAAAAAAGGCCTCAACAGCAGTGGGGCAAATAGACATAAAACCTTGTTATACCACTCAGTAAAAGTATATAGTGAGATGTTTATAAAATCAGCACTGTAGAGTTTTTCATACTATATGTCAATAATCTGGTTTATATTGCGCTATATATAGAGAAGAAAACAACCCACACTTTTCCTTTTCCTTCTACTGTTAGGTTGGTTAACTTGGACTCTGTAAGTGAAGCTAACCAAAAGCACATTAGCAAGAGGAACACAAAGTTTATTGCTGTGGGAATTGAGCTTGCACAGATGACCAGTGAGTGAGGAATAACTCAAGGAGTGGTTCCAGTGTGTACTTCGAATCTTAATCATAGGACACATGTCTAGAGAAGGTAAGAATAGGAGAAAAGACTTTGACTATAGAGTAGCAAACTGGAAATCAGCTACCATGATGACCCAATGGAAGATATGGTCCAGATAGTAAAATTCACAGTTGGGCCTTATGAGCTGATAAAAGGTAGGGAATGGGGGAAACATCTTTAGCTGTCTTCCCTGTTTTTAGCCAAATAAGGGCACAGAAAACTTATATTTGTTGCTTTTCATTTGCTTCAGCTCAAAATTGTCCTGTTTTAGTTCTTGCACATTTTACAATATTTTGCACATTATGGCATACACATAAGTGACATATTTTAGGGAACTGTATTCTGTTATCTTTCAGTTCCTCCTGCTGACAATAGTTTTGATAGTTATTTGGTGTTTTTCTCCAGAGGAATGCCAGACAATATTTGGAACTCAGGGTAGGCACTTAGCTCCAGGGGAAGAATGTGTGTTGTTCTGTTCCCTGCTACGGTAATACAAAGAATTCTTTAGAAGATATAAATTGAATCTTAATTAGGTACAGAATAGGGTTAGGAAAACTTAATTACAAACAGAAAGATTATCTTCTAATATTTAAAGTATTAAACACAAACCCCACCTCTGTTTTTATTGCTTCATTTCATCTCCTATTGCCCGGAGATGCTTGGCTGACTTCATGGTACAAATAAAACTTGCATTTTCTTTTGACATTTGAACCAGTCCTGAAAATCAGCACTATTGTAGAGATTCAGCATCTTAGTTTGCTTCCTCTTATTGTGATAAACACCATGATCAAAACAACCAGGGCAGGAAAGGGTTTATTTCGTCTTACAACTTTCAGGTTACATTCCATCACTGAAGGAAATCAGGGCAGGAGTTCAAGGCATCTGGAGGCAGGAACTGAAACAGAAACCATGGAGGGGTGCTGCTTACTGTCTTCTTCTCTTTGGCTTGCTCAGTCTGCTTTTTTATACAACCCAATACTACCAGTTCAAGGTTGGCATGGCCCGCAGTGGGCTAGGACCATCTCCATACCAATCTGTTGGAGGCATTTCCTCAGCTGACATTTCTTCTCTCTAGATGACCCTAAAATGTGCCAAATTGACACAGAACTAACTAGTATATCTAGGAGACAAAAACATATATCTTAAATCTGAAATATTTCCGTTACAGTAACTTCGATCCCTAACCCTAAGCTCTGTTTGTAACATATTTCCATGTGTTTTATTAGTGTCAGGGAAAAATTACTTTTAAAACTTTTTAAGTGCAGGTTTTTCTAGACTTCTTTTGTGGGGGCAGGGGTTAACATAAGCAGTATCTTCCTTTTTCCTAAGGTTCCAAAGATAAGCAGGGAGCACAGTCTCACTACATTTCACGCTGAGGGACTACTGAGTTTATTGTGTTTCCTCACAGAGCATGGATAAGGGGTTCCTTACAGGGGCACGAGTACTTCTTCCCCATATAAACCACTCCTGGAAAGCCTTACCCACCAGAGATAAAGGTTTTCCTGTGGTAGAAACCCTTGCCCATCCTATCCCCAATCCTCTCACTGCTTCCCTCAAGCCCCAAGCCTACATTCAATTAGGGCAGAATTAGATGCAACTGGTTGTGAGTGGTTGGTGGATGCCCCAGTAAGGTGACCCTCTCCACCTCTGTCCTACCTGCCAACACTCCTAGGAGGGAAGATTGACAGGTCCAGCTGTGCCAAGTCTTTGCAATGAGATCCAACAGAACTCTTGAAGATGGCCGCCTGACTAGGAGCAGAGTCCTGCACGTTGGAAGGTCACTCACATGTTGCCAGTAAAAAGTTTAAAGATCATTGGTCTACTGGGGAATAGCGGTTGTCTGTTGTCTTTGGGGCTCTTTGTCTCCTTATATAAGGATTTAAAAATGAACGAAGAAGGATGCTTGAAGGCAGTGTTATTAGAGTTTCAGAGAAAAAGTACATATCAGATGAGATGTGAAGGCCAGCAACTGTTAAAAGAGAGAGAGGAGAGGAAGAGAGTCACACCCCTTGGTTAGGGTCAGATAGAGGTGTGTTCAGCAGTAGAGAGCAGCAAGCAGCTATATGAATGAAGGAGGGGGGAAAGGACGAGGGACTTCACAGAAAGAGTGAGAATGCAAATGAAGGCTTTTGTTCAACATCCAAAAAGAGAGAAGAGGAAGAAAAAGAAAAACATGAGTAGTTATAGGCCATGGGCCCAAGTTCAGAGGGCATCAAATTCCATGTTCCTGACTCTCAGAACAAAGACTGCACCAAGAACGCAGAGTTATAAGTAGAAACAGAGATGATTTATTAAAAAGGAGAATCCCTGAGAACAGGAGTAGGCTAGTGAGCTGGGGTAAAAAGTCCTCAAGGAAAGGACAGTCTCTCACATCTCCTACTTGCATAACATGGGGTTTTGTGGTGCAGGCTCAGAGCTTTGCCTGAAGGGCAACCTGCCCCGGATGCTCCATTTCTTATCATGTCCGCATAGATTTCTCATGTTTCTCTGCCATTCTTTTTTATGCTAATCTTTTAAAATTTTGTTTTTGAAAGTGAGATAAAACAAACAAACAAAATACCAAAACCAGGCACGTGTGTGCAAGTGGTCATTGAAGCCAGAAGAGGTCATAGGATGTTTGGAACTGCAACTAAAGCTAACTTGGGAGCTGGACCCAGAAGTTCAGCAGTCTGCATGGCAGAAACCTTCTTTGGTATTGAATGCAGCCTCCAGCCCCTTGATGTTCTAGTCGCTAGTCCCAACTCTTTCATCTCGTGCCATGAAAGTCTGAAACACATATATTTAAACGTGAAATGGGATTTATCTAAAAGTATACTAAAATAAGCCAGCTATAGAAGCCTAGACGTTATACGAAAGCATATGAATTCCTGTGGTTCTTTCCAGTTTTGCTTGCTATCAGATGGTCAGTTAAATGGTTTCTCTTAAGCATTATGAGATAGTGAGCTAGGGATGTGAAAATGAATTTCTTCACATAGACTCATAGTATACAGAGTATTTCTTCCCCAAGGGCACATCAAAACAGTTAGAAATATACTGAAGCTTATCAGCACAGCTATCTGAAAATTAGTCTACCATATGAAATTCTCTTAAATGTGGTCTCAGCCAGTGATATTTGATTCAATACCAGATATTGCCTCTAAGTTGCACATATGAATTGTTTGGGACACTGGAGAGACACTGACCCACATCTCGCTTCTAGAGAACACAACTTAAGTGATCTGAGGTTGCAAAGACATAGGCCTGGAAACTGCTAAAGAACCAACAGTGATGCCAAGGTGCGGGCATCCAGAAACCATTGCTCGATCGTCATCCAGTGCTCTCACCAATGGTAATGTAGTCAGTTAGAAGTGTTGAAATTCATTTTTGTGCAATGTGTTGTATTATGTACTAGGAAACTGGAGGGAAAGTCAGCCTGTTAGTAAAGTGCTGTTAAACCAGTTACTATTTTATAGCACATATGTTGGTTGTCACGAACTAAGCTAAGCATCCTGTATTGCCGTGGGAGCTATGAGAACCTTCCAAAGTGTCCTCTTTGTCATTTCCATTTTGTAGATGAATCTATTGAGCACCTCAACTATTCTTGTTATTTTCAATAGGATCCCCTTTAAAGTAATATATGTCTTGACTCATTACTTCCAGAATCAGGATAATTTAAATTATATATAATTGTATTTATATGTAATACATATGTTATCTAGGAAGTTTATGGTCTTTATTTTTTCATCATGGTGTATGAAAGCGACTTCTCACTTCTGTAATTCTGTTTTAATTACTCATCAATATTTCATAAAAGTCTGAGTTTTATAGATAATTTGGCTAATTAGTTTTGAAATGTCAGTACTTATTATCAAAAGACCTTCCATTCTTCTGATTCCCTCCCTGGAAAGTATTTATGAACAACATTTTTGGCAGCAGTTTTGAAAGTCTCTCAGTTATCTGAGCAAGAAATTGGTTGCTTCACCAAGCTATCAAATTGTAAGCAAGAGGAAAGAAAAGTCAACTTAAGCCTAACCCAACGGCAACTTGTTTCAGGGATGAGAACGTGCCAAAGGCAGAATAGCTTGTTCTGACTCCTCTGTGTACTCAGGGCTGTATCATATGCTGTTGGTAAATTATCTGTTTTGTAAGTTAGGCCAAAGTGTGCTCTTTCAGGTAACTGTGAAAGCATTCTCGAAAGCCCATGAAACCTTATTATTCTAATTACCATCACAAGGGGTTGATAAATGAATGATGAGGCCAGGTATTATTGTCATTAAATAGACCATGCTCAATAATTCATCTCCAGGTCTGAGGTTACAGTCCAGAGTGCGGTACACACTGTACCAGGGCTCTGAGACCCAGAGACCAGATTACAGTCTTGGTAGAAAGCATTTGTTGAAAGCAGTTCAGGGGGTTGGCACATATCTTTCACTCAGACATTTGGGTGGTTTACAATCAGAAGATATCCAAGGCTTACATGTGAAGTACAATTTCATTTTATTCATATAGTAAAGATTCTTTAACTAATCTAGAAAACTACACACAGACAGGAAAGTGAATTCACTATAGGAAAAAGGATAAAGATGTTTTCTTAATTTTTGGTTTGCTAATGGCTATTTTCTCTGCATTCTGGTATCTACTCAGGCACCTTACTCTGAGGGACATTGTCTCTGTATCTGTGCATTTTCTTTTTGTACTTTGTATCTAGCTGCACAGTGCAAATGTTGTTTTTGGTTAAGAAATCTGTTATCAGGGAGGATCTGATTGGTGGGTACTTGTTTTGTTTTGTTTTTTTCCCTAAAGTTGTACCAGTTCATGCAGAAGGTCATTCTTAAACACAATGTTAAGAAACGTTGTTCCACTGTGTTCTTCATCTCTATCCTCTGATCATGTACACTCTTCTGGACCTCTAAGTAACAATGAGGCTTCTGTTACCATGCAGGCATCAGATGTGAGAAGAAGCTCTTCCTTGTAAACAGTTATTCTCAGTACACTTTGGGGCATTTGGCTCTGTTTTTAAAGTACCTCCAGAATTTCTGATAAATATATCTAGTAGTTATTTTGGCCATGAGGAGCTAGCAGGTAGTGAAGGTAGTCTGGGATCTTTTTTGTTCTTGTGGTGTGTGTGTGTGTGTGTGTGTGTGTGTGTGTGTGTGTGTGTGTTAGAGAACAGAGAAGGATCAGGACATTAGAAGAAAGAGGAACTTGTGTTAGATTATGTGATGCCCAGCAGTCTGGACTTTCTGTGAAAACCAGACAAAATATGCATATTAAGAGTTGAGTAGGATGATGTTTGTACCAGTTGCTCTTTGCTTGCTGTGATAAAATGTCCTGGTAAAAGCTACTGAAAGAGGAAAGGGTTTATTTTGACTTACGGTTTCAGAGGGACAGAGCACATCATGCCAGGGAAGCCATGGTAACAGGCAGGAAAAGTGTGACAGCAGGAACAGGAAACTGGCTGATCACAACTTCATCTACACACAGAAAGAAAAGGGAACAGGAAGGAGTTGGGTCAGGCTATAAAACCTCAAATCCTCTGCCCCTCTCCATGTCAGTCTTCCTCCACTAAGACTATACCTTCTAAAGTTTCCATAACCTCACCAAACAGCACCACCAGCTAGGCACCAAGTACTTACATGCATGATCTTCGGGGGACATTTCCCATTCAAAGTACCACAGATGGTTACTGAAAGACAAACTTAAGAATATACTTGGGGTCAAGAAAACTATTAGTAACTAATAAAGAAAGCAATTAAACAACTTTCTAATATTCAAACAAAAATGTATCTTTAATAACTAAGAAAATCTTTATTTAATGATACATAAATATGGGTTCATATTATTAAATGAATTTGAAATTAATTTTGTAATGATTATAATTTGGTTGTAATATTGCCTTCATTCTCTCAACTTTTACTGATTTCATGCTCATCAGTTCATAAAATTAGCATAACTATCTACTCACACAATTAAAAACCTTGACTCAAGTAGAGAGTAGAATAGGTTTTTTTTTTTATACTTCTAGGGCTTAGATAAAAAAATCCATTCTTTCTAATGGTCCGTTCATGTAGAAAATGTTCTAAATACAATGTAAACAAAATGCGGTTCATAATAAATATGAAGTATCTGCAGTGCTGGATAAGTGTTCTTTATAGTTTAGAGAATGATCTATGATTGCTGAACTTTTGGTTCTGAATGAGTTTTAGCATTTAGGAAGCAATGTAGATGAACAAATAGTGGCAGAGAGAAGTAGCAGACAGAGAAGCAATAACCAGTACAGAAAACTAGAGTACCTTGATCGACTGCACACCAAGGTAACTTTGTCAACTCAAGGCATTATAGACATCCAGCAGAAGTCAACCAGGGAAGCTGAAGAGATCAGGTACAGTTCCAGACTGGACTGTGGCTCCTTGGGGGGGACTCCTGGCTTCCCTTACCCACAGAAAACATTTCTGTAGTAGAGATCCACAAAATCTCTGTTAGAAAGGTAACCTGTTCATTGTTCCTGAGGATGTAGTGTTATTACTGACCCCAACTCTTGCTTTTTGTTGTTTGTTTGCTTGTTTTGTTTTTGTTTTTTGTTTTCCCCATTACAGAGCTGGGGCAACGCAGCCCTAGGACTAGGACACGGGGTTTTAGAGGAGACAAGGCAGGGTGTCTTTACTTCCAATGTTCCCTTTCAACAAGCTTAAGCAGCACAGGACAGTTTATAGATATAACTGGCTGTAAAGTATGGTTATAAAGTGGTTGTTTTCTTACATTTGAATAACAAATTATGATTTTACTACCCAGTACCTTTTGTTCTCTATATGCATTTATTATAATAAACAATGGTATGATAACTCCTAGATATATGTGCTTTTTTAGATTTGGAAATTTTTGATGTCAAATAATTGAATGATAGTTCTACAGTAGTACAAGATATCAATTAGTTTCTCAAAAAGCTCACTGAAGTAGATGAACTTGACTAATAAATACCACAAATTTTATAGGGAACTCACAGATAGAACACAATTATTCAGAAATATTTCTGGTGGCACATTAAAAGAAAATGAAAAGAAATTTGAGAAAAGTGGCATTAGTATTCAAAACAGGTTCATGGTTAAGAAATGCATGAATGCTACATTACATATGACAGGATGCTTTGAGAAGGACTTGGACCTTACTTGTGGAAGTGGTTTTTAAAAGGGTTGCTGCTTGTGAAGTATGAGGGGAGGGTCACCTTGACCCTGAGTGGGTATGACTTTTCTAGTAGTGTCAAGTGAGGCAGTGAGGTGTGCTGTGTGCATTCTGGGCATTTCCCATGCTTCTTGGCATTGATAAATATCATTTCCTATACTCAACCAGTGTTTTTCATGAATAAAATTATAAGCCAGCAAGGCTAAAATTCGTGTTTTGTTTAAGTCAGTCCGTGGAATATCAATCATGTTAGAACAAATTTCAGTGTTTGGAAGTAAACATTGTAGTAGATTGGCTTCAATACTTCCAGCATCTGTATGGCCTGTGGTTCCAGTTACCTCCTTGGGAAGGAGTGAAGGGATTGTTGAAATATTGTTGATTGAGAAATCCTGACCTGTGGGAACAGCCACAATGTGCCAGACCCTGACCAGTTAGTGGCAATCCTGAAGAGGTCCAATTATGTCTGAAAGCAGAACTCATGAACATGGATACAGACACCATCGTAAGCATGTACAAGGCTGCAGAGTCAAGTCACAGAGGCTGCTTAGGACGTAAGGAACCTCTCCTGTATTTTACAGTTTTTGGTTCAGCATTTTACACAGTGTGTGCCAGCTACTGCCCTCATTCTAGTCTTAAAATTTATGTAAGAAATAGTGATTAAACACGACGCTTTCTTTGCTGCATGGGCCTGAAAATAAGTCACGAAAGCTCAGTTTATAGTCTTTTACACTGTTTTATTAAATATTATAAGAAGTCTCAAATGCTTTAGAAATTATTTTTCAAACAACCTTCCCAACCTAGAAGGCATGCCAAATATCAGAGTTTTGATAAAGCTAGACCCAAATTTTTCTCTATTTCTAGAACATCACCAGTTAAATTTCAGAGAAGAATAATTATGAAGGGCACAATCTTAAACATGTTATTAAATGTTCTTAACATTTGTCAGCATGGAAAATGAAATCATTAAATACAATTTTGCAGCCAGCTTCATATCATTTTATCGAGTACCTTTCATGGTCAAGATCAAAACCATAGGGTGGTGGGGTGGCCTGCTCTTCAGATTCAGAAGGTGTTGGGTGTTGTTTGTTGACCAAAGAGACTTCACCATGGTGCTTGTGTTTGTGCACCAGACTGTAGGTGGGCACTTGCCTATGTGTTTATAAGGAAGGTCTATTCCTATCTCAAATTAGATAGCTGGTGTTTGGTAGTTTTGATCACATGTATTATAAGATTCTTTGCTCAACATGGATACTAAGGAACATCCTATATAGAAGTCCTTCTATAAATTTCATCTTAAAACACTTACTCTGTATGGTAAGTAAGTTCATAGTTATGTGTGAAGGGTCTTATCTGCAAAACCACAGTTTTAGGGGCCACCCAACTGACCATCGCATTACAGCTGCAGAATCACAACCTGCTTGAATTGTCCTTCTCACTCTGGTCTCTCAGAGAAGAGAAGCCGGAGCCACCTCAAATTTTAAAGTTGTTTTCATTGAACAGACAACAACAAAATGACAACAACCAGGCAGGGTTGATAGAACAAATTAGACTGGGTAACAAAAGCCTCAAACATTTATTTCTCACTGTTCTGTTGGCTGGGTATCCATAGTCAGGATTCTAACACCATTCCAGTTGCACATATCCAACTGGTTCTGTTCTTGTTAACCTCCCCCATCCTCACATGCTGGACAGAGGTTAACTAATTCTGATGGTTAAATAGCAATCCCTTTTGCCAGCTATGGGTTCCCCTTTCACAGCTCAATTAGGCATTTGCTGTGTGATAGTTAGTTGATGTCCTCAGATACCATGGTGTCCCACAGAATGACATCACCTGGTGGTGTTGTCAGCACATGCGTTTCTACATATTCACTTTATCACATTTGGACAAACACAAAATGTGTCTCTGTTAGAACACAGCCTTATTGTTCATTGATGCAGGGCTATAGCTCCTGAAGTGGCCACTCCATGTTCTGACATACTGGAATTATAACAACAGGGTGGTGTGGGGAGGAGCAAGCATTCAGTATTTAACAATAATAAAAAATACATATATTTAACATGTTCCCATTATACATTTTTTATAATTTAGTATACTTTTAAATGGACACTGATGTGAGTACTGAACATGCATTACTATCTGGGAGTAATGCTAAACTTTAATTTAAATATCTGTCTGAATTTGAGACTCAGATTCTTCCCTTCCCTCCTCTTCTTCAACCCTATCTGTTTTGGAGTGTGTCTTTTGTTCTCTTAGCCATAACTACTGTCATAAAATTAAATACCAGGTCAGTTTGTCCTCAACTATTTGTTATTTTCTTTTTCCTCCTTTCTTTAAATTTTTTTAAAAAAGGGAAAAAATTTCAAAATAAAAATTTTGGTTGACAGAACCTGACATAAACTTCAGGTTTAATTTTATATATGATGGGAATGGGAAGGAAGATTCCCCCATCTTGACGTTTGACACAAACACCCCACTTTTCAACGACTCCAGGTGATAAGTGAGACTAAATATATCTTCCAGACCAAATTTTTTTAAAAAAATTAAAAATGCATTAAGTGTCTCTGGGTGATAGATTTTTACAAAAGTGCCTAAAATCATGAATGCACACTTGACACAAATGCAGAAGTGACACCATCTAGGTGTTCAAATAGGGGTGTACAAGAGGAGAGGTGCAAACCCAGAATTGGGGGCATTGCAAAATATGTTGCATGGGCCCAACACTTGTGTTAAAAAAATTAAAAATCTCTAAGTTATAAAGTCCATTTTGGTTCAGTTGCTGAGGGCATGGAGAGTGTAGAAGAAAGAAGGTAGACCACCTAACCAAATTAAATGTCTCCTACTTGTATGTCATCATGTTTGCCCACCTCTTCCTTTCTTTTTCCAGGGAAGCAAAGAAATTTGTGAGTGAAAATGAAGGGGCTCTTGGGAAAGGAAAAGGAAAAAAGTGGTTTGCATTTAAGATGATGATGGCCAAGGTAAGCATTTTCATGACTCAGTCTGATCAGTGTCACAGTGACCCTGCAGGAGAGAGAGAGAGAGAGAGAGAGAGAGAGAGAGAGAGAGAGAGAGAGAGAGAGAGAGAGAACATTGTTTCTGTTCTGAGGGGCTAAAACCAATCTTAACTCTACACATGCACACATACAGCAAAGACTCGTACGGTATA
Source organism: Myodes glareolus (assembly GCF_982192425.1). NCBI lineage: Eukaryota > Metazoa > Chordata > Mammalia > Rodentia > Cricetidae > Myodes > Myodes glareolus. Next base: position 41,153,085 of record NC_142032.1, read on the forward strand.
TGGTATTGTATTAAAATTTTTGGTGGGATTTAAGATTACTCTTTAAGATATACTAAAAATACTGAATAGTTACAAATACTGATTTATGCCAAGGGATTAACTTGATTTTACCACTTCCAGATGTCAAAGACTGAACACCCATTTTATTTTCATTTTCTAAAGGTTACAGGGTCTCTTTTCAAGGCTTCTTTCCCTGAATGTTTGTAAGCTAAACTGCTATAAGCAATCCTTCCCCAACCCCTTTTCTTTTTCTATCAGGAACCTCAACTAGATACTGCAAAGAAGATAACAAAAATGATAGATTTATAAAAATACAGATTTGGGAGAAATATTGTTGTTCTTAAAAAATATAATGGTGTTGGCATGCGCTGGCAGGCTCGCAGAGCAGCCGCTAGTCCGACAACGACAGCTGTGGGTCCCTGCAAGATCCCCAGGGTGGCAGGCTGATCCCGCCATGCGGCTGGGAGAGTCAGGTGGGCAGGTGCGGCGGATAAAAGACTTACAGGACATAATAAATAGACATAAGGCTAAGCATAAAGGTAAACATTTATTACTTAAAGAAGAGGGAGACAGAGAGACATGGAGACAGACATAGAGGAGACACAGAAAAGACACACGTGCACACGCCGAGAGAGAGGGACAGAAGAGAAAAGGTTAAGATGGTGACCAGGGGGTCAGAAGTGGCTGGGAGTGGGTGTGGCTTGCCCCTTAAAGGGACCAGAGACCAAAAGAATAACAAATACAGCAAGAGGCTTACTTTTAAATGCACTTGCTGTGGGCCACACACAATACTGATCCTCTCTATAAAATTCCATTTCTTACAGTGAAGTAGGTCCATAGATTTTATGCTGTAAAAATTGTAGCTAAGTGTATTTGATGGAGAAAGAGAGCTTTGCAAGGGCAGTGTGAAGATCTTCGTTTTCATTTAAATGCACATGAATAGCTAACTTTACTTGTTCTTTATCTTTTATATGCATTCAGTCATACTGTGTGTGACAGCTTTGTTTGTGCCTTCTTTGTTGCATGGTTGGGGTCACGAGATACAATTCCATTGCTGGGGATTTACAGTTCATGTTTAAAAGTAATACATTGTGCATTGTATGAAGATGCCACAATTTACATATTCACACATTCCACGGCAGATTGGCATTTGGGACATTCCTACTTTTTAAAAATCGTTTAGGCTTCAGGGTTAGATGGTTGTGTCTACTTATCTTTCAGACAGTCCTGCTATAATGAACACATATGGAAGGTTATCTGCCTCATTCCCATTCCTCCTTAGTCCTCTTGACCACAGCTCACCCAACACTATAAAGTAGAAGGCAGACCTTTGGGAAAATGAATTTGTTATAGTCTGTGATTCCCTCTCTATTTAGTTGACTATTCTCTTTTATAAAAATGAAATATCTCGTGTACGTAATAATTGTAAATAAAGACTAGAAATCTTTCTAGAAAGATAATCCATTGGTTCCTCATGCATTGAGTATTAAACAAAGAATTTATATCAATCACCCTAATGATGCGATTCCTATTCTGTTGTTGTCTGAAAGAAGAAGCAGATCTTTCTGAGTGGTTGGTATACTCTGTTTGCTTTTGACCTGTGTGTGACTGTTCCTCAGACTGTCCTTGACTTGCTATCCTTCTGTGTCAGTTTCCCAGGGACTGTAAGCATGTCTGATAACACGTTTTTCTTAAGTTATGTAGGAATGGCTAGAAATAGGAAAGGAAGTGGAGCCTGTCGTTTTTTCCTTTATACTAAACAGCACTAGTTTTGGTGCTAGAGCTCTCTTGAAGTCACTCTTGTGATCTGGGGAATAGGAGAAGAAACATCTAGAAACACAGGAGACTACCTTACTAGTGTTTGGCTTTATTTTCAGAAATGGGCAAAATTCCTTCGTGACTTTGAAAACTTCAAAGCCGCTTGTGTTCCGTGGGAGAACAAAATCAAGGCCATTGAAAGTAAGTGTTCACCAGCTGCAATGAGATGCGGGAAAGCTCCCCAAAAATAAAATCTCGTGAGCTTTTCACAGACCTTTCCCTGTTTATGGACTCTTGGGGAAATTGAAAACCAACCAAACCACCAACGCAATGAACCGGGGCAGACCTCAACTCTGTCATTGTGAAGCTTGCTGTTAGTCAGCTGGCTATTGAGAGGAGACACCTGATGTAGTGAACTCAAAGGGACAGAATGTTTATTTTGACTTACAGGTTCAGCTTTCTGCTGTACATAGCTGGCCCCGTAGTGCTAGGCCCCTCCGTGGTGGCTTGTCATGTAATCTTGCAGTTGTGTGGTAGCCACAGCCTGATCACTTCAAGGCAGGAAGGCTGTGAGTGAGAGACAAGGTGGGGCCTTGGTCCTGTATCCTTTTTGGAACTGTGTTCTCAGTGACTTAACTTCCTTACTCTGGGGCTCCACCTTCTAAAGATGCCACTACCTCCCAGGAATCCCACAGCTGACAATATAGCATGTGGGGACATTCCAGACCCGACCTGTGCACATTGTACCAGCACTTATCAAGGACAGCACTGGAGACTTGACTTCCTTGTTTTATTCTGGGCAAAAGCACTTGTCTCTTAGACAGGAAAGGAAGTATTTTATACAATGACACTGCCGCATACTGGGAAGGCAGTAGATAATATGTTACAAATATATACTGTTGGGAACTTTAGGCAATAATCAAAGCAAGAATTTTAAAGAGAAGTCTTAATAGCTCACATTCAATCTTATAAATGTTGTAAGGAGGCTGCTTGTTTGTTTCCTGGCTGCCCGGCAGCCCAGACCCGAAATAATCACACAGAAACTATATTATTTAAAACACTGCTTGGTGCATTAGCTCTAGCTTCTTATTGGCTAACTCTTATATCCTAATTTAATCCATTTCTAGTAATCTGTGTATCGCCACTTGACAGTGGCTTACTGGGTAAAGTTTCATCCAGCTCCAACGGGGGCACATGGCTTTTCTTCTCTCTACTCAGCCCTTCTTTCTCCCAGCATTCACTTTAGTTTTCTCTGTCTGTCTTTCTGTCCTGCTTTGCTATAGGCTCAAAGCAGTCCTTTATTAGCCAATGGTATTCACAGCATACAGAGGGGAATCTCACATCATATAAAGAAGAATAAACACAAAACATTTGCTACCTTGATGTTCATAATGGACCTTTACTTTCTGCGCAACGCTCAGTAAGAACAGACAGGCGAAGGCTTGTTTAATATAGTCACGTTTGCATAGAATAGAACAAGTAAAAATTTAAATATTATAAAAAGCAGTACATCAGTAAAAATATTATACATAGAGAAAAATGAATATTCGGGGGAAATCACAGTTTTGGCAGGTGTAGTTCCTAGGGTTATGGTAAGGATCTGACTTTCAACAATGCCTGCTCAGATCAGAATCCTGATGGCTAAATATGACATAGTATAATTGATATAGAGGCTCCACATGAAAATAAAGCAGCTGATAGCCAGTTCTCTGACATGATTGGGCATGTTAGGAAGTGGCTGTCTCTCAGTTTTTAGTCCCTCATTAACTGACAGTTGTTAATGACAGTGAATTAAGATACATCAACTCCTGATTTTCATGTCTCTCCACACAGTCTTCATAGTGTACTTTCTTGCCAGATTTCCGTTCAGCTCTTCTCCTTATTCAAAATGCTACCTTTTAAAGTGAATCTTTTAATTATATTCTCACTATACTTTATGCTTATTTTTCTTAATAGATATGAAAGCAGGTATTTTTGATTATATCAGAATTCCACTTAGTACTCAACAAACATGCATTGAATAAAATTACAGATGTATTTTCCAAAGGTCCATATCACACTAGATATTAAGAGAAGGGATTTCATGAACATGAGAAAAAAGGAGATATTATAGAATCCTTAGGTTTCTGGCACAGCTGAAATATCTAATGTAGCCCCTAAGTACACAGCGTGTGGAACATTAAGATCCTGATCAAAGGCCAACAAGATGCTTAAGAGGGTAAGTTTCACTGAGCCAGTGACCTGAGTCCAGTCCTCAGGACCCACAAGGAGGAGGGAAAAAACTTCGTAAGCTGTCATTTGGCCTCTATATGTGCATCATGACATGAGCACACACAAGTTAAAAGCTTAATGTAATTTAAGCATTAGAGAACACATTTAAAGAAAAACTTGGAGGTGAGGTTAGTCCTTTTTCTGCCCAGGATTGGCTGTGTACCTTTCAGCAAGTCTTTTGAGTCCTCTGGGCTTTACTGCACTTCTTGATCAGGTGTGAGATGTGTTCTGAGAAACTTGGTATTGGTATAGATGGGAAGAAAACACACATCAATAGAGTGTTTCTTTTTTAAACACACTGGAGCATGTAGGTTCCAGCCTATTTCCATAGCAAAGACATGCTAATTTGTGTTTTATCGAAAGGGTTGAATTATTTTATTGATTAAAATTGTATATAAAAATGAACTATATAAGAATTTTTTATATACGCACACACACACACACACACCAAACTCACGTGCGTGTGTGCACATCACCAGCTATCAGGAGTTTCATAGACATGACAAAAGCCACTTGTAGTCCCATCAGCTATGTTTCTTCTTCCTTTAGGAAGTTTGAAGCAGTTAGGTGGGTCAGCTAACTAAGTGAGACTATTTCCCTTTCCGTGTATAAGCTGTTGTTTGTGTGGTGCCCTGTTTATTCGCGGGGACTTAGCCTTTCCTTCAACTGTGTAGGACCGGCCTACTATCAGCCACCATCTTAACTATAACTTACCCATCGTCACCATGGGTCCAACACTCCACCAATGTCCCTTCACCTGCTCTTCCGTGTGCTTGTGAGTGTACATTTCCTTCCTCTAGAGCATAGCAGTGTTGAATGCAGCTGTAGCAGGGCTGCAAGAGAAAGTCTGCCAGGTTTCAGCATGTGTAGCTTTTCGCATTGAGCAAGATTTTAGGTGCTTCTTTCTTTTCATGCCTGACTCACACCTCTGCCAGGTCAGTGGGGGAGGAGTGCAGCAGAATCCACTGACATTTATTATTGTATTTGGGGAATTTGTTTTCATTTTTCATATGTTTACTCTGAGGAAGTTATTTTCATTACACATGTCTGTTCTGTAATATTCCAGTGTGTTAATCATGGTCACAAGCACACAACCTTTATTCAGATTATGGTCTGAGGCAGAATTTATGAAATATGAAGAAGTGTATTTTCTGAGCTGTTGAGTGGACTAACTATCTTATAGAAACTACTCTGCCAGACTGGAAAAAATTTATTTCTAAGATGGTCTTTGAAGCTGAAAGAAAGAATGGAAAAGAAAAAGCAATGTGACAGGGAACCAGTTCTCTGCCATTTGTACACTCTGGATGGTCCTTTGCAGCTCTGGTCCTCTATTGCTATATCCATGGCTTCCTAGGAATTCTTCAGGTTTGGCTAGTTGTTATACGTAGTCATTTCCAACCAAACAACACATGATGTAAACTCATACTGAGTTTTAGATGTGTAGTGGCATGTAAAATCATTTATGCTTTTGAGTAATAATTTTTGCAAAATTTAAATAGAAAACAGATTGTTACTATCTCCCTATCTAATTATCTTCTCATATTTAGAATAAAGTTGACTAAATATGTTCCCAATTTATAAAATACATTTCATTAGAAAAATAACATGAATGCCTTTCTTTGAAAGGAATGGCAGTTTAATTATACAGAAACTTCAGACACATTATTTTTATTGCTTTGAGTATTATAACCATTTTAATATATATATCATGTTATTTTCAAAGAGATCTTGGCTTTTATTAATGATTTCAAAAATGCTCAGGGAAAGTCCAATGTGTTCTAGGTATCTTTTAAAGCACCATTGATACTGACAAAGACAGGCTAAACTGCCTTTCCTGACTTGGTTCGGCATGTGTTATACATTGTGGGTGGTTGAGAGGAGGGGATGCAATAAAATGAGGCTGTAATGGAGTTCCAAGTGAGCAGCCTCCACTGAGTTTCTGCAGAGCTTGGCCAGCAATGGGCAGAATCAAGGAAAAACTCGTCAATGAGTCTGAACTTCCTGTCATTACCATCTTGATTACAGGGAAGCCTGGATGGCTTGATTCGCACGGGCCAGATACTCTCCAGTTTTCCTAATTTAAAGAACTGATCTGATAATTCTAGCCTCAGAGTATGCAGGGATGGTCTATATTCTGGGGAATACAGTAGGGTTTTACAGGATAGCCTTTTAAGGAAGTCAGTGCTTATGACTGCAGGTTCACTGTTGCTGGTTTTGCTGAAGAAACTGAATCAGATATCATCTATACCCACTAAGATGCTGGCTGACATTACTATTAAAGCTATGAATTAAAAAAAAGCTGAATATCTTTCAAGTGGAGATTATAACTTTCTCTCAGAATCAAAGTCTACTTTTATTTAATAGTAGATTAGAGCAGGGCTTGCTAAACGTTTTCTGTTTGTGATTCCATTTTGTCAATGTCCCTGGTACATATGAAATAGTTATACAAATCAAAAGTTACTGAGAATAAATCACAAAGAAAAAAATTTCTGTTTTGGGTTTTTGAGACAGGGTTTTTCTGTGTAGCCCTGACTATCTTGGAACTAGCTCTGTAGGTCAACAGGTTAGCCTCAAATTCAGAGATCTGCCTGCCTCTGCCTCCTGAGTGCTGGGATTAAAGGTGTGCATCACCATACTTGGCTTAAGAAATTATTTAAAAATATTGCTTTGTACAGATATGCTTTTACATATAAAAGGTAAAAACAAACTTTATATTACTAAGGTGGATGTGCATGTATTTATATAATTCAATCTCAGCTGAATAATTGATATTGCAGGACAGAGATTATCAACATTTTCCAGAACGGATTGATATTTTGATCTTATACTCATCAACACTGAAAATGCTGCTCTGTATAAATATGCAGTACATAATGGCAGAAGTGTATTTAGGGACATTTAAAAAATTGTCAGAAATTCTGTCCTAATCCTGAGCCAAAATTCATTCAATAATTTTTTATGAAGTTCTAGTTAGTAACTGAAATAGAAATTCTTAACATTGAGTATTCCAACAGAATCCAATATAAATATATACTAATTTACATGCTGGGCAGTGACTGTAGGAGAACGTGGAAAGCCTTTGTTGTATATAACTAAATGATTTTGTTTCTCTGAAACCAGAAGCTTTCTGTCTCACTGCTTCTCAGATCCAAAGAAGGCATCTCAGGCAACGCTCATTGGCATTGTGGGCATGATGGCACTCATGGTGCCAAGCGGGAACATGTGCTCAGAACCAAGGCTGCTATAAAGTCATACTGTGCGGCACAAGCCAGCATTGCCAGAGGCACTGCGGGATCATTGCGAGTTTGATTTTGAGTGAAATTTTGGTCACCGTGTATTCATAAGCCTTTTATTGCTGATAAGTTATTCATGGCTATACTTTGGTTGTGTGACCCTGTGGTCATGACCTTGAGTTTACAGAGTTTGGGTTGACCATAGTATCAAAAATATGCCATGGTAGCTTTGTTTCTCAGACTAGAAATATGTTCAAATAGGCAACCCAAAGCACAGAGTCTAAAAGTCATACTTTCCTGCTGGTCCATGAACTCCAGGAGACAAAAAGTAAGCATGTCACTTAATTTTCTACCCCTAGACTCATTTGAAAACACATTGCATCATATAAGAGTTGAATGATGTTCTTTACATTGTACTCATAAAACCACTCATTTATTTGGCCTTTCTTATTTAGAAACGTGTGTGTTTGTGTGTGTATATATGGGTATGTGTGTGTGTGTGTCTTATTACTCATCCGTCAAGAAAAAATTCTTTGTGATGACAGACTACAAATTACATTCCTTAATAATAAATAACCAGAGGGAGAGGTAAAGCCTTAATCTTTAATTTAAAAGAAACACAGGAAAATTCATGACAAGAATATGCATGCACTTAATTTTCACTTTGAAACACATGAAAGAATTTTGACACATTTATAATGTACTATGAAAGCAGCATTTATCAGTTGTCTTAAAAATATTAAAAGAATTAGCTATTTATGGGTGCAGACCAAATTGTGAATTTGAATAGCCTTAGCTTCAGAAATTATTTATAGATATTCTTCCAGATACACATGTTTATTCCATAATTATTTTACATATTAATAATTTAACTATAGTTCTACTTGAGGAGCCATCCCATCATGATTAAGAGAGATCTAGATTGGAGGCAAAGAATTACAGACGAGGACTGCCTTAGAAGCGAGGCTTCTTACTAATCACCCGCATTTCCAAATCCTAGGGACTGGTTGACTAAACAGGCTGGCACACTGAGATCAAATAGGGAACCAAAGCACCGATTCATTACATTTCGGTTATAATTAATCAACCCTGTTTCTCTCAGTGTCCCTATTTCAATTTTTTTGTGATCTTAACTAATAAAACTTAACACCATCAGCATCTAGTCATAGCTGAAGTGGATGTCAGTAAAGTTCTGGCTGACTGACCACTGAGGAATGCAAGTCATCAATGTCATCGCTATCCTAATGGACTACTTTTCACTTACACTCTTTCAGCTACACAGCATAAATAAGAGTTTCCTCTTTAGCACATGCCAGCAGCCTCCAGTATTACACACTTCTAGAATTATGTATATAGAGATGATTGTTTCCCTTTTTTTTTTGTATTGAGATAGGAAAAGGTATCCTGGTGCTTAGATGTCACCAATTGTCCCCTGTACCAGCTATAGTATCTCTGTCTTGTTAGTTCATTTCTCCCACTGTAGGTTGAATATGAATGGAACATGGCCTTCTGGATCCCTCAGTCCTCTGACTGTGTCTGAGTCTTTTCTAAACTCATACTAGTTTTGGTAAAGTCAGTTTTAGTGAAGTTCATTTTCTTTATACTTAGGATTTTGTAAAGAAATCACCTTCCAAAGCTACACAGAAAAACTCTGTCTTTCACAAAAACAAACAAATTCACCTTTAAATAAGAATTATGAAACTGCTTTAGAAGAACCCAAACTTTTTGTTTGGATGCTTTCATCTTAGAAATAGGTTTCATCCATAATGTAGCTATATGTATTGGAGGAAGGGATGATTTCTCAACTATGCACTTTGCTTTCTGTATTTAAGCATGTCAAAATCTATTATCAAGGAGCTTGTTTGTCCGTGGTTGTGTGTGAGAACTGAGTGAGGGCCACGGTGGCAACCAACTAAGAAAAGCTTAATAAAAACAAGCAGGTTAGGGAGGAAGGAAGGACAGAAGGAAGGACAGATGGAAGAGGGAAAAGAAAAGGAAGGAGGGAAGGGGGAAGGATGAGGGGAAAAGGGCGACTCCATGCTCAGGTGTCTACATCAGAGGTCCCTCGTGTTTGTACAGAGAACCTTACTCAGCTGTCCACAGGCTTGTTCTCTTCCAGTAAATGAAGGCTGCGTCACTAAAACACTGCTAGTGAGGCTGACTGAGCAGCCCTCAGGTAGTTGTTACCAGAGAACCGAGATAAAGCGGTGCAATGGTATGAAGTCATCGGGGGCCAGGTCTGTGTCAGATGTCCCTGGTTGGGGGGAGTTCGGGTCGCTTTAGTGCTGTGCAGGCAGGCCAGTGTACATGGTTGCAGTATCTTGGCAGGTCAGGTCATAGATAACCCTTACAAGGAGCCATGAGTCCTAGTCCTCTTATAAACAGGAACACATATTCTTGCTCATCGAAACCGATTCCTTCCTAAACACCCATGTTGTGACTGACCACTTATCAAGTTTCTAACTGCCCCCCATGAAAAAACCAAAACCAACCAACCAAACAAACAAAAAAACAAAATCAAAGACACAAAACTGAGAAACCAAAACAGCATAAGCCTGCTCTTGTCCTGTGTGAACAAACGAACTGGTAACTGACAAAAAGACTGTGTCTGAATGAGTGCTATTACGGATGTGACATTGGCCTCACCTTAGCTAGCAGAGGCTGCAGTTGCTCTGCTGGGGCCTCCCCTTACCTACTGGAAGCCTTCTCTAATGGGGAAGCTTCAAAGCAACAGGGCTAAAGAAGAGCACTGGTTCTCTATGGGGACTTTGCTCAATAAAAAGAATCAATGGTACTGATGTGGGTTTGCTGTGACTGTGCACAGATTCTCTGAGGGTGACTGACAGTGGTAATCAATAAGCCTGGGGGAACAAGAACCTACATAATATGGGCCCTCTCTCCAGCCTGGAATTCTTATTCTTATTTCACTGATAACAGCTTTAAGAAAATGTTTTCTGCTTATGTGTCTACGTTCTTCTCAGTCAGTGAGAATTAGACAGACCTCTGCTTTCCCCTAGAGCAGGTGAGAGTTGACAGAGTCTCACCCATTGCTGTCTACTGGACCCAAAGCTCATGTGGGATTGTGAAGAGGCATGCCGGTCTCACCTCCACTCCCACTACAGAACACCTGTTTATTTACTAGGTCTTACAACTTAAATCAACCCATAATTCTTCACTATGTTCAGCCACGTGACTTGGTACTTTTTTCAATAAGGCAGTCTCATCTTGCTTCCTCTGCATTTGGCTGAAGACTGACTCTCTGCCTTTCCTCTTCCCAGAATTCTCTTAGTCTGGTCACCCCACCTATGCCTGGCTACTGGCCAATCAGTGTTTTATTAAACTAATTCAAGTGACAGATCTTTACAGTGTACAAGAGTGTTATCTCACAATAATACTACTGTTGGGTTAGGGCACCCTACCCAGCATGGTTTGGCACCCCCTTCAACTGCATCTTCCACCTTTTATCTCCTCCTTTAGATTCCAGACACATAGGCTTTAGTTTTCTTTGACTGCCCAAAGCTCTTGCCTGTCTCAGGATTTTGCCGCTTGGCATATTGCTGCCTCTGATGCCTGCTCCAGTATCATCTTCTCTAACACCTTTTTGCATAAACTGATCTAAAGCAACTCCTCTCAATACTCTCCCTGTAGGACTTGTCTGGCTCCAATTCTCACTCACACACCCTTTATGTAATCCTCATATATGTTTGGATACATATAGTATATTTGCTGTTCCTGCTCCTCACTGAAACTTCACTCCTCAGAGCCACTACAGCACCTGTGATACTGGGCTCTGCCTTGAGGCAAAGCTCTGCCAGAATGTACTTAAGATGTGTGGCGTGACTTACAGCATCTGTACCATCTCTGTAACATGCCAGTAGTGATGAGAAACGGCCCCAGATGGTCTTAGACCCACCCATGAGGGTACAGTTAATGATTTTTGAGAAGGGTGTGCTTATCATGAGTCTTAGAAAAGGAGCACTGAGGTCACTGTGATTGTCCCCAGCAGGAGTCATAGAACTAGAGCTACCGTGTCCACTTGTCTCCTTGCTGAACTCAAGGACTAACGCACACACCATGTGTGGTACTTGTAGCTGCTAACCTAAAGGCTGCACTTTGCTTTTACTGCAAAGCTAGGGATTCATTCTGCTCCCGATGGAGTTCTGCCATGCCTTTGAAATGTTCTTTCCAGGAGAAAAGAGTGGAAAAATTGCCCATATGAAATGGTCCAACGCATGTCAGTTAGCAGATGTACTTCCAGTTTTTAAATTTTATTTTTATTTGTGTGTGTTGGGGATGTGTGTGCAGATGTGCATAGGTCCTTGGTTACCCAGAAGAGGGTGCCTGATTCCCTGGAGCTGGTGTAATAGACAATTGTGAGTTGTTTGATGTGGGTGCTTGGAGCTGAATTTCTCATCTGGTGGAGCAGAGTAGTGAGAGCTCTTCATTACGGAACCATCTCTATTTCTGACTAGATTTACTTTGGAGGGTCACAAAGATAATGTTACTGCTTTGTTGTTGTTGTTTTGACTTTCTTTCAGCCTTTGCACTTTCTTTGCAATAGGTCAGTTTGGCTCATCAGTGGCCTCATACTTCTTGTTCCTGAGGTGGATGTATGGCGTTAACATGGTTCTCTTCATCCTGACATTCAGCCTCATCATGTTACCAGAGGTAAGCTGTGACATCCTGCTTGTAAGATATACTGAAATTAGTTTTACGTGAGTGCTCTCCTTCTGTCCTACCCTCAAATCCCACCCCCCTTTGTAAGAGTAACATGACAGACTAGCTATGGTCATTTCATAACTGATAGGATTAACAGGCTTACCTTCAAAATAGTACCCATAGCCAAAGGTCTAATCCTTGCTACAAGAGTATATGACCCTCATAGAGTTATATATAACAAGCTGTGCTTATGCCTAAGTATGCACTTTAGGTAGGGAAAATCATGGTTTAATCAAAATCACATTGGTTTGTGGCCTAATGTTAAGCACTATTGGTCAGTGGGATGCCTACTGAGCTGTATTTACTTTTTCAAAATTTGCTTTCCAAGTTCTTCTTCTCACAACTGAATGGTCTAGCATTTCTAAACTGAAGGAACACAACACCAGTGGGATTCTTTGACAATAAAGTTTCATTTGTCTCATGCACACAGTTGATGGGGGTCAGTGACTATGGAGTGTTTTAAGATCAAAAACAGAGGGCCTAGGCTGAAGGAGAAACTGATGTGGGAGGACTGAGTTAAGGCCAAACCACCAGGGTGCTTGCTGGCACCACGGCATGAAGCCACTCAGGTGTCTTGGAGTGCTTACTCTTCCAAAGCTGGGTGCAAATTTGTTTACCCTGCACAGAACCTGTTCTGCTACCAGTATTTTAAAACCAATTTGTTCAAGACAACATTGTCAATAGTCAAAACAGGGTGTTTGAATGGCATTCTATCCACCCTGTTTAAAGTCAGTGAGTTCTCTGATGTTTGTAACAAGGCTCCTCGGGAGCAGAATAATATTATCTTACAGTCCTAAAGAGGTGCTGGCTTTCCACAGAGCAAAGTCCTTTCACATTCCGTATATGGAGCCTCACAAGGTCATGAGAAGATTATAGAGATTTTCTACCTGTGTATGAAATAGCCTCAAACACCTAGATTAGGTTTTATGCAACTTATTAATGATAGCTAAGTTATTTAGTATTTTTGGCAAATTGGCCTGCGTCTAGGACCCATGTTTCTTTTATCATCCAGATTTTCATTTTAGTCAGCTAGTTTTATAATTCCCATGACAATTCTGGGGCTTCGAAGTCTGTTTGGCTCAGGAGACAGCGGGAATAGATTCTTACCCAAGTTAAAAGTTTCAGGCAGTGGAGCCAAATGTGCGTATCTCACCCATCTCAGATGAAGCCATGCTTTATTTTTGTTCCTCTATCTAAGGAAACCTGAAACCCTGCACTCCATCTCTGCCTGCTGCTACTCTCCTTGGCTTCGGAGGCAGGTAGAGCCTGGAGTCTTTTCCTCATATGCTGGGCCAGCTCCGCACAGAGGGAATGAAATGCTGTTGTTAATCCTTTGAACTCTACAAGATTATGTAAAGCACAGTGCGCACACTGATGGAATGAGCTGGGAATTATCCTGCCTTTGGATCTCTCTCTCTCTCTCTCTCTCTCTCTGTGTGTGTGTGTGTGTGTGTGTGTGTGTGCGTGTACATGTATGTGAGATACTAAAGGACATCTTGTTTCCTGATGATTTCTAATTCCTGAATAGGAACAAAGGATAGTGAGTTCCCTGTGTGCTAACTGTGCAGAAACACCAGAGACCAGAGCTAAACATGTTCCAACCACATGGTCATATTTCATAGCTGCCTCTACCCAGCAGCCCTACCTAGAATTGTTCTGGGGCATGTGGTCTTTTGTTGCAGACTTACATGGTTCTCTACAAGCCTAACAACTCGATTATGTTTGTTCTCTGTGCCTCTTGACTTTGGAGTGAAGCCCAGTGTGGAGAAAGCACTTCCTCTTCAGTTCAGGAAGCTGTAGTGCAAGATCACGCCTTTTGTACAAAAGGAATCAGCAGGGATTAATTCCTAGCATTTGTCTGGTCAGCCTCTGAACTCAGGTTTTTACCTGCGCTTACTAACTCACTCAAAGAGAGGGAAAGTTCTTTTCACATCTGAAGCAGCTTTTGCTTGGCCGGCTGTCGGGGATGGATGATGCTCTATGGTTTTTTCATGTGACCTTGCCTCGTTCCTGATCCACTGCTCTCCCACGCTGTTCTCTATCACATGGCTTCTCTGCTAGCTCATAGCATAGATTCCGATGGAGATGGCACAGGGGCTGCTGTAGTCAGGACGTGCGCGTGTGCTCCCAGGAGACATCCTCTGATTGATCACAGGGTTGGTTTTCCTGAGGCCTTAGTCCCTTCCATTGAACCCTCCTTCCAGCTCCTCTCCTGAAACTCTCCTCTTCCATGAAACTGTGGGTCGTACCATTTTGCTGAACACTGTGGTGTCCCCCAAGACTACCTCCCCTCTTCTATGTATGGCTACTACCATGGTGGTCGTGAGCATGGGCTCCCCAGCAAGCCTCCTGGTGATTGTGGTTGGCCTGCTCTGCGCTTCATCCAGTGAACTCAGGGTGCAGGGGCTTTAGTTCCTTTGTTCTGAATTCTGGACTTTGTGGATTCCCAGAAAACGAGACCCCACATGGAGACCCACAGAGTCCAAATGAAAAGTGCTCAGAAGTGTTTTTAAATGAAACCATTTGTGATCACATGTGTAGCTCAGATTTTGTGTCCAATTGCTAACTGCTCTTTTTTTTGCTTCAACTAGTACCTCTGGGGTTTACCATACGGCAGCTTACCTAGGAAAACAGTTCCAAGAGCTGAAGAGGCATCTGCAGCCAACTTTGGCGTGTTGTACGACTTCAATGTAAGTGTTTCCACACATATTCATGGCCATTTAAAAATCATTTGGGGATATGATACAACTCTGTGATGATGCGACCGTCCATAGGGGAAACAGCTTTTCCCTGTTGCTGTTGTCCTGAAACACTGTGGCCTTTTACAGGGCTAGTAGAATGTCTTAAGAGATATGCCCCTGCCTCCTGTTTATAAAAGACTGTATTGTAGAAGTGTGTGTTTGTGTATGAATAAGGTTTACACACATTATATGATTATGTAGTTATACTGACTATGGGCTAAAGATGAGCTCAGACCCCAAATATTTCAGTCAAATATTCTTTATTCTCCCTTTGGAAAAGAACAAAGGAAGAAGAATTTGCAAATGTGCTTTTGAAAAACATCTCATGGGATTCTTTGGAGTTCATTTTTTCTAGTTGATATTAACCTCTTCACTATTCTATACAAGATTCATATACAATATAACTTAATTGTCACTGCTAAGTCAAGTTAAACATATATATGCTGAGAAATACCAAACTCTAATGCTAAAATAAGCACTACTTCACTGTAGTACTGAAGTAAATAATATTCTGTTATAGTATTGAAGTTAGTCTTATTCATCACCGTAGTCTGTTTCAGGAAAGAACCTAAAGTAAGGAATTACACCTATCAGGTTAGCCTATGAGGAAGTCTGTGGGGGGGGCATTTTCTTAATTTATGTTTGATGTGGGAGGACTCAGCTCACTGTGGTTAGTGTAACTCCTGGGTAGGTGGGCTTGGGATATTTAAGAAAGGCAGCAGGCCAAGAATACCTACAGGCATTGTTCCTCCATAAATTTCTGCTTTATTAAGTTCCTTCCTCCAGGTTCCTGCCTTAAATTCTGCCTTGGCATCCCAGGATGGTGAACTGCAGTTTGTTAGATGAGATAAATTCTTTTCTCCCCAAGCTGATTTTGGTCAGTGTTTTAGCACAGCAACAAAAAGCAAGTTAGAACTTTTCATTACTGTAGCACAGACTTATTCCTGTCAATTAAAAGATTATTTTGGGGTATGACTCAAGTCTGTGATGATGCAATTTTAAGAATTGTTTTCAGAATACTAATCAGATCAGAGATGTTTGCAAGCATGTCAGTAGGAAAGTTCTCAGGCAAAGTTTAGGAAATTGATAATTAGATTTTATTTTTGGAAAATTTCGACTGAGAATTAAATTTTGCATATTTGGCGTGCTAAAAATTTAAAAACCTGATTTCCTCTTCATTGTTAACATGTGAATTCACATTTGGTTTCTAAATTTTGAGCGTCTTAAGGCAGGAAGATGGCTGCTTCATATTCTTTCCAGCTCCTAATATGGTCCTCACCAAACTGGTGGATGGTTCTCATGAACCCTGCTTTCTCTATGGGTTGACTGTTTCTAGACCTTTCTTCTCAAATAAATGAAACAGATGACATTTAACACTGTGACTCTCATGACCAGCAATCCTGAGTGAGGTAAAGATTTTTTTAGATCTATATGATAAAAACCACAGAAATAAATTTATGTGATCAGTACCAGAGGACACAAATTTTCAGATGAAAATCCAGTCTCTAGGAGGACATGGTGAGCTACCAAGGAAGCATAAAGCACAGACTAAGAAGTAAAGGTGCCATTTTGAGTCTGTAGTCACCCTAATTGGACACTTCAAGTCAGCATTTGTTCACTGAATATAAGCATGCATCGACTTTATAAAAGTAGTGTGGATCTTAACTGATTGTACTCATGGTGATAGGAGGAAGATAGATAACTAGTATGTGGTTTGCCATCCACCATGTTTGCCCAATGGAAAAAAGAATAACAATCAGAGGGTCCTGGAGAGTCCTGGTCAGGGGTGGTGTCTTAGTTACTTTTCTCTAGCTGTGGTAAGACACTATGCCTAAGACAGCTTATAAAAGTTTAACTGGGCTTCTGGCTCCCAAGGGCTACAGTCTATGATGGTGGGGTGAAGGCATAAAAAATAGGCTGCTGGAAGAGCAGCTGAGACTGCACATCTTAATCCACAAGTAGGAGTCAGAGAGCAACCTCAAAAACTGCTCCCAGTGACACACCTCCTCCAGCAAGCTCACACCTCCTTGTCCTTCCTGAACAGTTCCACCAATGGGAAACCAAGTATTCAAATGTAAGAGCCCATGTGGCCCATTTTCTTTCAAGCCACATGTGTGATTAAGTCTGCTTGAGAAGAGCTGGGTTTTAACTGGAGATAGTCGTTGAATGGCACTTCTAAGTTTGAGACTTTAAACTTTTCAGTTTTAGCATGGTATAATGTGCATACCATTAAATTCACTCACCAATGTAAGTGTATGATTTAATAATTTGAAATGAATCTATGCAGCAGTACTCACAAATCAGCATTAAAACACTTCCCTCACCTCCCATGGAGCTGTTTTGAGCCTGTCTGTATTCTAGCCCTTACCTCCCAATCTCACACAACTATTGCATCTACTTCTTTTTTTATGGTTCTGCCTTTTCTAGAATTTTTAAAGGAATAAATGCAATCATGTGACACTTCATATTTGTAGTCTGGTATCTTTCATTTGTGATATTTTAGGTTTCCTTATATTACACATACATTGCGTTTATTGCAGAGAACACTACATTCCGTGGCTTTAATTTCCTTTGTTTGTCCATTTACTGCGTTTCCCTGATGTTTTGGTTTGAATGAGTATTTGCTTTGAATGCTGCTTGTGGACATACACTTTCATTTCTGTTGATTGGAGAAGCCTGAGTGGAGTTACTGGGTATTTATGTGTCTAATGTTTTAGGAAGTGACTGGTGTCCAGAGAAGCTTCTGCACATCAAGTGTTTCCACAACAGAGCTTAAGGAACACACTCCTCCTTATCTTTACCAGCTGACATTCTTATTCCTTTTGATTCTAGTATTCTCTATTGAAATTGTAACAGTATTTCTTTGTAAATTTAATTCACATTTTCTTATTATATATTGACAGCATAGTTGCATATTTTATGAGGTACAAAGTTTTGTTACAATGCTTTAATACAACATAAAATGATTAAATCAAGCTAATTAGCCTATCGTGGATGTCAAATATCTAATGATTTTTCTGATGAGAACATTTGAAATTAACTATCTTAATATTATTTAAGTGCTCAGGACTTGGTTATTTGTTATGTCTGTTGTGTTTTGCAATAGATAAAAAAGTCTCACACATGATCTTCCTGCCTGAGTGAGGTTTTGTGTCCTTTAATTATCATACCCAGATCCTCCCTTTCCTAGGCTCTCGAAGCTCCATTCCACTCCTTGCTTCTTTGTGTTTGGTTGATTAGGCTGCACATAAGTAAGAACATGTGGTATTTGTCTTTCTGTTTGGCTTAGAAAGCAAGCAGCAGTTAGGAAACAGAATGGCTGCACAAGGCTTATTGTATCAGACAAGGCTGGATTTGTGGTTACGGCAAGGTAATGAGAGGTCTTTTATATTATAATAACCAAATAAATAAATGCAGTCAGAATCTAATGAGGATTCACCGAAGGATCCATAGGAAATAAGATTAACAAATTGCTCATCAAATATGATTATTTCTACAGAAATATTAATATTGTTATTTTATGAGATGTTTAAGTTTTATGGGTCTTGAAGTTTGGGAACCATTTTCTGCATTGCTTTAGCCAAAGATTTTATTCTACCTTTGGCAGGGAAAGACTTTGACTAAAGTCAGGAGTATTCATTTTTTCTGTGAGTGTCAGGAGAAAGAATTCACTCACCCTAGCATAAACAGAAATGACTGGGGTGGTAACAGTTGCATATATAACCATGTAGATAATGATAACTATAGATTAATAGATTACAGAGTAGATCAAAACTAGTAGATTAACAACCAAAAGCTAATTTTATTTATAACTAATCTTTATTCTAGGAAAGGTGAACTTGATCATTCCTGCTTTACAAATGGGGAGCCTAGGGGCTCCAGGGACTTGCTATTTTGCCTCAGTTCTTCTGGTAGTAAATGACAGGGCAGGAGTCTTAGTACAACCCTGCAGTTGTCTCTGTGTGTACTGCCAGAGGTCCTAAAGGAACTAGAATTTTTATTAGGAATGCAGAATTTTATACATGGAATTACTGTAGAAATCATCCACTCCATGCCCAAGATTAGACATGGAGAAAAGTGAGCTTAGGTTGGCTGAGCAAGTCCTAATCTAATTTTCTACTCGTGTTCTGTGTGCCAGCAGCAACTTCCCTGTCCTAATTTTCAGTAGAATTCTCATGGCTGTTTCTAGAAAATTGACTGGCTTTGTCAATGCCGTGTCCATCCCAGAGGGAAGGGACCGAAGCAGTTTGATCCCCTTTCCTACCTCAATAGTAAACTTGTCCTTTACAGTTCAGTACCTCAAATGAAAAGGCAGACTTCTAATATCTTGCCTGAGTTTTGACTTGTTCATCTGTACAGCGACTTTACAAGGGGATTTTCTCTATATCATAAAGTGAGTTCAGAATTCCATCATGCTTCCTCAGAGGAGAACATAGGAAACTCTTCATTCTGGCTTCCATAGAAGTACCAGGAAGGAGAAGTGTGTTCAGGTCCAGAGCTGAGATGACCGCTGGATGGGCAGTCAGGCCATGGGTTAGATAGCTTCTTCCAGGCAAAGGAAGGAAAGCAAGCCCTTAAGTCTGCAATTACAGAACTCTAAAAGTAGATGCAAGCATGACCTCTTGTGGTAGAATAATCAACCAACTAGAAAGGGTCAGAAAAACTGGGGAAGAAGTAGGAAAGTTCTAAGGAACTTCTAATATAGTGACCTCCAGTTGGGAATCTCGGAGACTCCACTCTAGCTCAGTTGTCTCTTGAAAGCACATTCTTCAACTCATCAAGGCCTCTCATTAGTATAGACAAGTATCATGTGGCCATGTGAAAGTAACCAGTTTTATGGTTCTTCAGAGTCAGAAATGATCACTCACAGAGAAAATAGTTTTGATCCGTTTATTGAGTGCCTAATGATAGGTCATACTGTTCAGGAGGGAAATCTATTTTATGAAAATAGCAAGAAACAGAGAGACTAATATGTATGCTGTAAGCCAAATAGGCAGAAATGTTATCATTGGAATTAGTTGAATTAGAAAAAGGATTCTGAGTCTGTGTTAATCATCATTCTATCACTACAAAGAAATAACTGGGATAATCGATTTATATAGAGAAAAGGCTTTCTTTGCTTGTTTCTCTGGAGAGTCTGTCCCTAGGTCAGAGAGACTTGTGGCTTTGCTTATCTGGTGCAGGTGACAAAGGTAGAGAGTGGGTGGTGGAGCACACTGCTCATCTCAAGCCTCAAAGCAAAGGCAGAGGAAGAGGCCATCCCTGGAAGAGTTTACTTCCTGACTCTTCGCAATGAGCTCTCCTTAGAGACTGTCTCCCACTGGTCTTGGCCTGAGGACCTTTAAAACATGGGCTTTGAGGGTTGGGCAGTCCAGATGCAGACTGCAGCAGCTGGGAAGACAGAGATGCCTCTGTTGGCAGAGTACTTGGAGACACAGGGGAGATGTGGGAAAAGAGGGAGAAACCATAGTTTCAGTATCCTAGTAAGGAGAAGGAAGGTGGAACAAGGTTGAAATTTATAAGGCTTTTAAACTGACAGTGGACACTGGAATCACAGCATTGAAAGAACATGCTTAGAATAAAAGGGAATGCATTCAGATTTTTAGCTTGAAGGTGTCTTGCACTGTGTGGATGGATAAACAGTGAGTTGACTTTGCCTTCCATTCTACCAGTCATAAGGATGTTAGGGAGTTTAGAAGCCTTTAAAGGGACAGGAGAGAAGAGATAACAAAAACCATGAGCATTAAATTTTACATTTAACATTGCATTTTATCTTCACAACAAGCCTTCAGGATAGAGACTATTAATATATTTACAGTTGCCAAAGACAACACAGATAATTAATGGATGCACTGAAATTCTAACTAAAATCTGGTTGACTTCCATGTCAAGTTGTTTGTTTTATTTTGACATCTCATCTCAAGCCTGCTTCCTTCATATCCCCTCTGTGAAGCTTGTCCTCAAAGGACCTTGGTTTGCCGTGGTAGGAATGTGGAGAGATAGGGGTTTGGTTTCTTGTTTAACCAGTGTCAACAGCTCTTTCCAAAGTAACACTGTTTACTCTGGACACAGATCAGGTCAGCTTCTTCTTCTCTTACTGTGTTGACCACGCTCGGAGAGATTTTTGTGACTTCTACATAGGATAATATATTCTCTATTTCAGTAGCCCCAATGCATCTTTATTTTCAGAAAGTAAATTTAGATACAAATGATTTTAGTTTTCTCAAGAAATAGGCAACAAAACCAGGTTACATGGGAAGGTATTTCGGGGAGAAATTTTTATTTGGGGAAAGAAAAGGAAGCAGGGCCTAGACAAAGAGGACAACCACAAATCATGGCAAGTATAACCCGTGCAAAGGAAACTGAAAAGGAAAGACTGTTTCGGGAGTCTGAAGATGGAGGGAGTCTGTACTGGTCCACCATAACCTGGTTCTATCAAATATGCCCCATATGTTCAGTGATTGGCTGTGCATTATATGTGCATTGTATGTGGTCTCAATGTGAAGTGTCATGATGGATCCTAAGTATGAAAGCTGGAGACTGTCTCTGGAAGGAGCTGAGCTGCATACCTTCTCCCAAGGGGGTCTGCTGGCCTGGAACTGACTTAGCCTCCTTTGAACTTCAACAGATTTAAAACCCTGGCAGCATGGTCGCTTTGCCACATTGTTTAAGCCTACTTCCAGGGCTGGGTCAGCAGGCACCTATCTCTTACATAATTCTTCCTTGGTGCCATGACCCCAAACAGCAGGCTCAGCTTCTTGGGGCGAAAGACAAGCTTGTACATTTCCATTTCCACACAGAAATCTGGGTCTTCTCTTTGACAGTATTTGACCGGAAAGGGTGAGGAACATCTCATCTGTGGGTCTAGTGACATTCGTGTAGCCTTCACGGAACAGGGTAGAATACTGTAGAGACACATGGCCAGGGACTGGCAGTGTCTAAGACTGTCCACCCTTGGCTACCATATTTGCCTCACTTCCTCAATGTCCAGCACCATTTGCTCAATAGGCTCTCCCAGGGTCTTTAAAGGAAGAAACAACTTACTCTTTGTTTTACAACCTAGATCTTTCTCTTGGTTCTTCAATTGTTTATCATGTTACTCCAAGACCTCATTAAAACCCGTTTAACTCATTTCAATGCAGAGCTTCTTTGGTCTGCTTTTAGATTTCTTGTTTTCCTAGATTGTGGAGTTAAGATCTCATGTCCTATTGTGTCTTCTTTTGCTTTGGCAACAAATTCCAGATTCCGTCGCTGCAGTTCAAGCTGCACCTGGCCAGACAAAGATGAGGCTTCCTGTTGAAAATATCTGTGATGCCTTTGGGGGCTGGGGTTTGCTGTGCTGACCTCGTGAAAACAGCGTTCTTTCTCTGGGTGTTATAACAGAAATGAGTCATCTTTTGAGTCACTCAGCAAACATTTGATAAGCCTTTGCCAGGTGAGAGGCAAAGATGAGCAAAGCCCAACCAAGCTTCTGTCTTCGGGAATACGAACAATGAGCAGAATAGCCAAACAACACCAAAAAAACCAAACCAAACCAAACAAAACCAGAAGCAGTGGCTGCTATGGAAGAAACATAGAATTTTAGGAGACCTGTGTTGAGGAGCCTGACAGGGCCAAGGGAAAGACATCAGTGAGAGGAAGAGTTATTGTTGAGAAAATAACTTTTTGCATGCTGGAGAGTCACATGCTGTCCTGACTTGAGAAAGGCCAAGCAGGCTAGTACGTGCAGCAGCAAGTGCAAAGATCCTATGGTGGGGATGGGTTGCTTCATTATAGGGCTGAGTCAGAGCCAGTGAAAGTGGAGTTCAGAAAGACGGAAGCAGCGGCCCAGGACACTGGAGAGATTTGAAAGGGTCGAACCATGTTATAGTCTCACAAATCTAATATATACATATTTTTTCCCTTAGAGTAATTGAAAGTAACTTAAGCAGGCCATTGGTGGATAGTGACATAAGGCTTCATTTCAAGAGGTCTAGGGACCTACTGGATTGAGAGTGGACAGGTGACTAGGAGAAGAGTAGGGAAGATCTATCAGTATGTTCTGATGAGTTACTGGGACTCTGTCAAAAGCTGGACTCGCCTGGCAGGGTTTGCTGGTATTTAAAAACCAGTAAATTAGATTATAATCCCAGAACCTATTAACTTACATTCACAAGTGCAGAAGTCAACCGACCAACGAAACTCCTACATGTGATCTTTTCAGCCTCCAATTTTCAGAACAAACAAACAAAAACTTCTGTGTGTGAACATGTGTACACGTGTGTGTGTGTGTGTGTTTGTGTGTGTGTATGACTATAGATCAAACCCAGAGCCTTGTATATCATGTGTTACATAAGCAAGTATTCTGTCTTTGAGTTATTTTCCCAGCCAGTGGAAAGAAACAATTCATACTGTATCTTTGCAACACTTGAGATGGTCTCAAGTTTTTAAAATATGAGTTTTAGATGGTACAGACAAATTAGCTTTTTCTTTTTGCAATTTTAGTGTCTCTTGGATACGTTTTGATGTTTTAATTCACAAAATTGGAACATAAAATTATGCTTGTCATGGTACTGTGTAGAATGATACCTGTGATTTATTACAAGGAATAAGCAGAGAGCAGGTGTCTAGAGAGGGTGATTTAGATGACAATCTTCTGGTGCTAAATCTGAGTGAGGGCTGCTAACGATCCCCGGAAGCGATTTCTTTCTTCACTCAGCCATTGCCAAACACGCTAAATGAAAGAAACTGGGAGTACCGAGAAAACAAACCTGTCCCTGCCCATGGGGATGCTATGGTCTGATTTGTTGTTCAAACCATCGGTTGTTACGCAATGGTACATTCTCAAATGATCAGATACACCTTTGGGGCATCGTAAAGTACAGTGCTGTTTTGGTATGGGTCCAATATTCAGATTTACTGAAACTTTATTATCTAGAATTTTAAGAGAAATCTGTCAAATTCTAACTATTTCTGAGTTCTGAATGATGTGGAAAGGAGAGGCAGATAGACATAAAAATCCCATATCCATTGCTTATAGAGTCACCATTTCCAGAGCCATTTCAAGATGGTCTCACTAATATGAAACTATGAATTAGACCATTTTTACCATGAGGTTTGCTTCTTTGCTACAGGAGGGAGTTACCTTTGGGCTGAACCAGTTCAGTAAATTTCCGTTTACCAAGCAGAGAAGTCATTGGACCTTCCTAAACTGGAGTGAGAAGAGGAATAGAGGAGGGGCATTAATTGGTGGAGCCCCAGGTACCTGAAGATTCTTAGAGAATGTTTCTCTAACACCTGGCTCTTGAGAAGTCCAGCAGAAGCCCTAGCCCAGGAAGACAATTTCATTATGCTAAGAGACCGACTATATCCAACAGGAAGTAGATGGCTAGAAGGGCCTTATAGCAGGATGTGAACACATCCAGAGATTTACCTAGTGAAGACCCTTGTGATCACGGCGGTCTCTCTCTGTCTAACTTGTATGACATTAGAAACATGTATTTAATTTTGTACAAGTTTGTCTACTTCTCTGTATATGCACCTTGTGTGTACTGGTGCCCACAGAAACCAGAAAAGGCATCAGGTTACAGGGAACTGGAGTTGCAGGTGGCTGTATACTGCCAGATGTGGGTTCGGGGAACCAAAAAAAAGGTGTCTGCAAAAGCAGCAGGGGCTCCTAACCACCAAATCATTTCTTCAACCTGAGATTCAGCTCTTGCATGGATGTTGAAAGCTTTCATGCTTTCGTGGCAGACACTTGACAACTGAACTGTTTCCCAGCACCCATAATACAATGGCTTTTTAAAGTCAACTGAGAAGCCTTCCAGAGACAGCAGGGCGGAGAAGGTATCCCTGTGCAATATAAAAATGAGGCAGAAACTATAAGATTTAGCTACTGACTGGATATGGACTATAGTTGAAGGAGGGAGAACAGTGCAAATGACCAGGTTTCTAGCAGAGGTAACTTGGTTTCACTCTCTGAGAAAGGAGTGAGAAGCCTTTTTGAGAAATTGTTTGGAATGTGGTAATTCACACCTGTGCGTCCTCATGGTGGGATGCAATATGCCATAGACACTGGACTATTGGCTCAGATTCATATCCAAGTGATAGTTGTGGGCACAAAAGTATCTGGGCATGGTGGAGCAGGCCTTTAATCCAAGCTCTTGAAAGGCAGAGACAGGGCAGGGACTGGTAAATGCAAGTACTTTTTATAAAAGGCAGAAGAGTTATAATACAGTGTAGTTAGTAAAAGAAACTTCATCATGGAATTCACATGCGCCTCAGTTGGAATCTTATTGCACACTGCCTTTGAGATGCCAGACAACAACCCTGATCTTTTGATAATCACATGAAAAATATTTTACTTGTAAAATAAGCCAGGCTGGTAGAAAAACTAAATGAGATTATATCTGTTAAGTATTAGTGCAATGTCTTCCACTTGGTAGATGTGGTGGTTTGAATAGGAATGGTCCCTAATAAACTCATTTGTTTGAATCCTCAGCCCATAGGAACTGGCACTATTAGGAGGTATGTCCTTGTTGGAGTAGGTTTGACTTTGTTAGAGGAAGTGTACCTATCACTAAGGGGTGAACTTTGAGGTCTCAAATGCTCAAGCCAGGTGTAGTGTGATATTCTCTTCCTCCTGCCTGCTGATTTGGATGTAGAACTCTTAGCTGCCTCTCCAGTACCTTGTCTGCCTGCATGCCACCATGCTTCCCATCAGAATGACAATGGAATTAACCTCTGATACTATAAGCCACCCCAATTAAATGTTTTTCCTTATAAGAATTTCTGGGGTCATGCTATCTATTCACAGCAAAAGAAATTCTAAGACAGTAGGTGTTTTACAAACACCTGCTTTGAGTATCTAGCTCTGAAAATATTCTTTTGTTGGAGGTAAAAAATACACCAAAGATAAAAACCTGATATCTGCAAGCCAGAAACCAAAGAGAGCTGTGTCAGCATCTCTGGTCTCTGCAGGAGGCAGAGAGACAAAAGCATCGATCCACAGGTAGACACCAAAACAAATGGATTTTGTCACAACTTTGAGGGACGGCGTCTTTGACACGAACCTGCTGAAGAAAAAGTCTGTGGAGGTTAAACCCTGCCTTGTCTCTCTAAGATACACATTATATCAAGAACCATGTAGTAAGTCACCTGTGGTAAGGCATAGAATAGTGCCAGGAGTGGTACAAACTATGTCATACGGGAATATTATTTTGAGTTTTCAGAGAAACCTCTACTGATTTCCACAGTGGCTACAAGGGCTTATAGTTCCATTGCAGTAAATAAAGGGGCCTTTCCCCACACTCTTGGCAGTATTCATTGTTACTGTTAGCCACAGATGAATGAGTGAGGAAGATGTGATATATATACCCAATGGGGTTTTATTCCCCTGTGAAGAAAGATGGCATCACCATACTCAGAGGAAAATGAAAAGAGCTGGAAATTATTCTGTAAGCAAGAAAGATCTCTCTGTCTCTGTCTCTGTCTCTGTCACTCTCTGTCTCTGTCTCTGTCTCTCTCTCTCTCTGTCTCTCTGTCTGTCTCTCTCTCTCTCTCTCTCTCTCTGTGTGTGTGTGTGTGTGTGTGTGTGTGTGTAGTGATGGTATAGACCATAAAACCACACAAGGAATGGCTGGGAAAGAGAAAGACAAAAACAATGAAGACGTCATTTTTGAAGTCCATTACTATGTATACAATATACAAATTAAAATAGTAATAATGAAACAAACACACAAGCCATACAGTGTCTGGTCTAGGTTTCTGGATCTGCATTTCTTTAGGAAGAAAGAAAGTGTAGATATGAGCAAAACACTGGGCTGGAGACAGTGGATTTCGTTAGGAATGTGGGGGTAGCTTGGTGGCTCATAGTATGCTGTGTGTCAGGGCCAGTCTCTACTGCGACATTAACTAAGGCTCCTGTTAGGTGTTATCAGCATCCATACCCTTTGCTTTTCTTAGAAAATTGGTCCTGTCCCTCTCTTCCACTCATACTTGCAATCTCCTTAATTGGAAGATGTAAATGATCAACAGCTATTCAAAGTAGAAATGTGGGTGGACTCAGTTCCTGCAGGACCAACTTCTCCTCATGTAGTTTCTGTCCCATGCTTCGTAAATCCTACCTTCATTTTAAACCAACTTTAACTCAATGAGCTTTTTGCCCACAAAATAGTTGTCTGACAGTTACTACATATTAATGAGAGTTGCTAAAAATAATGAAATTCATTTACCATGCAGGGGGATAGACTTTTGTCTTTCAAAAGCAGTACTTATTTGGTGTTATATGAAATACGTTAGAGACAGAAATACAATTTTAGGTAACAAATACTTCTGATATGGGTATTTTGCATGCAGAGCTCTTGAGGAGTTCAGTAATCCAGTTTTCTCCTCTATCTCTGTGTTATATTTGTCAAATGCCGAGGTATCAGTAAATATTACATAAACACACAAGTTAATTCCTAGTGACAAGATAATCAAAACTCCTAGTCTTGCTCTTTCTGGTGATGTGTGGGTGGCTGTGGACCATGGCAATTGCAGCCTTCAAACAAGACATACAAGCATCGTGCCCCAGATTTGGAAAGGCATTTTCTGTGTTGATTTGAAGCTTGGCTCTGACTGTAGTTTACCTGTCACAGGTTTGGGGAGGAGAAGACAATCCTCCCACAGGGAAATCAGGGCCCACTAACATAGCAACTGAATACATCCTTGACTGGGGTAGGAGTCACTGCTATTTTGGTCACTTCCAGATGTCTGCTGCTGTAAAAGGAGAAAGACATGTGGCATGCCTACTGCATGGCAGGGGAAATCATTTCTCTTCTAGGGCTCACAACTCATATTTAACCATCACTATACTTCTTAGATGAATTTGATAAAGCTTTTGAAATTAGAATTGAATTTAGTCATGCATTTATCCACTTCCCTGTCCCGCGCTACCGTCTCGCCAGCAAGAACGACGTGGGACACTTAGGATCCTTCTGCAGAAAAGCTTTAATGCGTCTTGAGAGAGAGAGAGCATAAGCTTACAAAGCGGAGACCCAGAATGAGGGGAATCCATCCCTTATATAGGAAACAGTCCTTGCTTCGGACGTGTCACTCTTGGATTGGTCCTCTGCCCATCAACCCAGATAATGCCTCTGGAGTAGGCAGGGACAGCAGCAGTGGAAAGTTATTAAAGGCGTGTGCTACAACACCTTGAACTCACAGAGATCTGTCTCTGCCTCCCAGGCATAGGGATTAAAGGCGTGTACTACCACACCTTGAGGTCACAGAGGTCAACTACCTCTGCCTCTTAAAGTAATGGAGAATGTGGTTGCTGCCCTCCACACTTCCCTGTACATATAGCATTAGATGAATCAAAGAAAGTTGGTGAATAATCAGCATCCCTTCCTCCCCACATGAGCATCAGATAAGGGTTTCTCCTACTTTGGGATGATCTACTATTTATGAAGTGCCAGCTTTGAACACATGTTGAATGGGACAGGCACTAGATGAGCCAGCTGTCTCTAGTAACTCTTGTGCTAGCCTAGTCAGATGTTCTTCATGGTCTGCGTTCATTTCTTATGCCTTTTTCAGGGCATCTTCTTAGCTCTCATAGTAGTGATCATGAATTATAGAAGATGTTAGACTGTAATATTTACAGACATAGGGATGAAGCTCTCTGAAACCTTTAAAAAAATGTCCAGAGTCTTTTCAGAGAGTCACACCAAGCATCATCTCCTGTTCGATGTGTAGGTAGCATGTCTTGCTTTTCTTCTCTTGGGGAGATATGGTACTCACATGATTCACATCTTGGAAAACAAAGGAAGTAGAAGGAGAAGTGGATAGCTCAGTATTCAAGAGCGTGGGATTTGTGTCAAAATGGGCTCATGTTCAGATTCAGTCATAGATTTGTTGTGTGAACTTGGCCAATTCCTTAACTTCTTTAAGGTTGAGTTTGTTTACCTAAAAAATACACATCAATGTAGCAGCTACTAAATATTCATATGTGTTAACTGAGCGGCAGTGTTGTGGTAAATAACTCCTCCATTTCCTAACCAACTTGTGAGGTAGCCAGAGGAAAAAATAAGGTTAAGCCAGAAGTGAAAAATGTGGTATCTTTTCTGGAAAATTAGGTTTTGCAGTCAAACCTTGTGCCAGGACAGGTGTCCTTTCGCAGGGGCAGAAAAAGCCAGTGTATGCTCCCAGAAGGGAAGGATGACATTCCCTTTTACCACTTGGGCTCTTCCCTCAGACTCGTTTCTGGTCCTTGGGCTTCGGTGAGGAACTTGAGAATGTCTGGGAATGGTATACTTAGAAAGCTTCGACTTACGAAAGAAACATTAGGGTGAAGAAGAATGAGTGACCCAGAAGCAGCAACTTCTCAGGGCTCACTAGATGGCTCTGTGAGATAAAATAAGGTGCTCTACTACTGCTCAATTATCAACAAAATAAACTGATTGGTACTGCTGCCGGGGCATTCGGTAATACTCACCATGTTCTATGGATGGGTGCTCCATGTCGGAAACGGCAATTTGCCTTATTGAATTCATCTACACCAATGCTAGTCTCATCAGATACGCCTCCAATGACACATCCAGAAACTGTTTAATACAGGATTTCTGGGGACTTAACCATCACAGAAGGGCTTCATTTCGTAAGATAAATGATAAAGGTGCAGCCTATGTGGTACAGGGGGCTTAGCGCATCTTTGTCGACAATTGTCACATCCCGTCTTGGCCTAGTTAGATCCTCAAACCCATTTGAAATTTTGAGTGTGTGTAAAAATTTTATTTCCTGCTGGTTCTTATGGTATTAAAAGCAAAATTTGAAAGAAGTAATTTAGATCCCACCAACATTGTGTTTGAATTAGGCATGACCTTTGTTTACGTCAACTTTCTCAATTCCTTCTCATCATTCTCCTTCTAGGACTTTCTCTAGTCCCTCTGTCTCTCTCTTTGTTGCCCTACCCCCATTTCCTCTTTCTCCCCTGATAGGTCTTATAGTCCTCCCACTGGGTTGATGTAAATGATAATAAGGGTAGTTAACTGGCTTTTATTAGAGTCATGAAAGTAACTCAACTGATTTCAAGAAGATGCCCCAAACTGTCCAATTATTTAGCAAAGTAAAATGATTATTTAGGTGATTCGTGTTGAGAAGGCAGACAGGAGCTGGGGAGTGGATATATCATATGATGTTATTGAAACGATGCTTCAATATTGAGAATGATAGTGTGAGAGAGAAAGTAACATCAGACAACATTCAGTGTTGTACAAAGAGGGGGGTTATTTGGTGGCTTTGGGGGAATAGTGACTCTTACCCAGGCAGGTAATTTTTGGGTAAGATGTAGTGCACAGATTAACATGGCTGTTAGGAGGAAATGCTGCCTGTCTGCATGAAGGAATCTCATTGCTTCCAATATCATCTCATCTGCTTAGTTTTGCTCACAAGTATCTGAGACACAGTTCTATAGCTAAGGAGAACGGATCTAATCATGACTGAAGTGACAGGAAATAGACTGTCTGCAATATTTTAAGGAGGCATGTTCCAGAGATGATCTACATGTATATTATGTAAATTCTTTAAATGGCACCATGAAGTTTGTTTTGATGTTTAACGCAATGGACCCTTCACAGTAATAGCTGCACATTGGAGCAAGCCAATACTTGGTTAACATTTTGTCTATTTAGAAGTCATTGAATTTCAGACTGTTAATCAATATGACAACTGTAACATTAGCTCTATGGGACAAAACAGTAGGGCTCACGTCAGACTGTGCCCTCAGTGAAAATCAATGTCAATTCATTATTCTTTTAAAAGTCCTTCTTTTCCTTTGTGTTGCTCTCTAAAACATCTGCTAAGTAAGTGGCTTTGTTGTTGGATTTTAGGGCCTGGCACAGTACTCTGTCCTCTTTTATGGCTACTACGATAATAAGCGCACCATTGGATGGCTGAATTTCCGGCTACCTCTCTCCTACTTCCTGGTGGGAATTATGTGCATTGGATACAGCTTTCTGGTTGTCCTCAAAGCGTAAGTTTTTAATATGGTTTCTGGGATCAGTCAGAATCATTTTGAGAGCTGGCTATAATATTGATATTTCATGTATAGAGAATAGCAAACATGAAAGAGATGAATGAGCATTGATGTTAAACTCATCCATCCTGAAAGTAAAAGGTCTTAACATAAACACAGGCCTTTGGGGTCACTCCTCAGGGTTAGAAGGTGGCAACACACAGAGCTGGGAATACAGTAGGGGTAGAAACTTGCATATTATGTGCAAGGCCCTGGGTTCCTGGTGTCATGTCACCTTGCCTGTACTTCAGCATTCTTATCCCAAAATAGAGGCAAATCTCTATTTTAAATTATCTAGTTGAAAAATTAGAAAGCAAAATAGAAAGGAACTACTTTGTGCATTTCAAGTAGAAGGTCTTTGTTTTGTTAGCCAAGACTGTCTGAAAGTCATGGGAATTCCTGGCAAATGGATGCCTGGTTGCCTTAACATTAAGTCTTCGCCTCCCTTCTTTTTCAAAGCTCTGGAATCCGGACACTAAATGCAGTACCTAAGCTTTGAAGGCTTGAATAGTTGAACGCTTTAATGTTAGTGGCTGGGAAACCATCCGTTTCTTCATAGTGTTTGTAGTTAGTAATCTCAAATTCAAAGTGATTTGCTTCCCAAATGTAGCTGTTCTCATCCAAAGCAATTCCATAAACTAAAACGTCTGGATTTTTCCAGCGTATTTCACATCTATCAAACTGCTGAAAGAGCTGAATAATTCATTGAATGTATGCCTAGTGAAGAGCTTATTAATGCCAGTCTATCCCAGGGGACTTTCCCAAGACTTCCCTATTGCAAGGTTCCCCGACAGCACACATTTATCGTTTATAAGCCTGGCAATAATGCTATGATTAGAATAAACTAAAAAAAAAAATCCTTTAGTACTTTATCTTGTCATGTGTAAGCTGTAAATGATGTTGAGATTTGCCTCCATATACTGCCTTGCATGTATCATAAACTAACATATATCATAAACTGGTATAAGCATACATATACAAATACTTCTTTAAATTGGGAAAGTTGGCAATATTCATATTTCAGAATTTCTAACAAAAACTATAATTTATACTTCAAATAACAATTAATATTTGCCTAACATGTACTATGCAACATAAAAACAGTTAACTGTTCTTTCATTTTTTGTTTGATTTTTTTTTTTTTGAGATGGGGTTTCACGTACTCCAGGCTAACCTCAAATTTACTTCTTCCAGAGTGATGGGATAGCAGGTGTGTCCCACCATGCCAAGTTTATGTGGTGCCAAGGATTCAACACACAATCTCACGCATGCTAGGCAAGCACTTTATTGAGCTACATCTCCAGTGAAAACCTTTACCTTTTAACTACTGCAAAATAGTTCTAATACCAACTGAAAGGCTATGAAATGAAGACCATCTGCCCTTAGGGCCTTTGGAACCCAAATTTGTCAATGAAAAGTTTCCTGCTGCACCCTTCCCTCTCTCTGTGTTCCTCCTCAGCTTCTGTAGGACCAAGTTGTTCCTCCAGTGTGTCTTGTGTAGTCAGTGAGGATGTGCCAGTTACTGTCATGGGAGAGGTGATGATTTAAGGTTCAGTAGCTTGGTTATCAGGCCATGCTCACACAGTCAGAACAGAATTTTAAACACTGTTCTCTAACTTAGTATTTCTCAACATGTGAGTTGCAACCTCTTTGGGGGGAGGTTGTCGAATGATCCTTTCACAAGGGTTGCTCAAAACCATTGGAAAACACAGATATTTACATTATGACTCATAGCAGTAAGAAATTACAGTTATAAAAATAGCTTTATTTTAGGGGGTCACCATAAAACGTATCAAAGGGTCGCAGCATTAGAAAGGTTGAGAACCACTGCCTTCACTGCATTCTTCTGTTTGGTTTTGTTTTGTTTTGAGACAGGGCTTCTCTGTGAAACAGTCCTGACTGTCCTGGAATTCACTCTGTAGACCAGGCTGTCCACGAACTCACAGAGATCCTCCAACCTCCACCTTTCAAGTGATGGGATTAAAGGCATGTACCAACACCACCCAGCCCTAACTGCATTCTTATTTCCCTAGTCTCTGAGGAGGATTCATTCATCTCATGATGACAAAAATGCATCTCTAGCTTGTCCTGGGTGGCCTTTTACAGTTTTAAAATCCATTTTAAAAATGATTGCTTTGTTGTAAAATCCCTTTGAAGTTAAATTGCCTTGATATGACTCCTGTAGTAATTTTTTTCTTAAAAAACTAAATTGATCAAACATAAGTATATGACAAGACCCATTTATATTCCAGACCACATTAGGATCGGGACCACCTTACACATTGTATCCAAATGAGTAAAAACATTTCTATGTTCTAGTTAAGTTGTCCTTGTACACACTTCTTTCTTTTTATTTCTTTTGTATGTACTTAACCAGGATATCTATGACCCACTTCAAACCCTACCTAAATGTCTTTCATATTTCCTGACATGGAATTTTAGTATCAAAATTGTGTCGCCCTCCTTCTTTCCCCACCACTAATTACATTCCCTTTTGTTGAGAGATTCTCTCATATACATAGAGGGATAAAAACCAGAGCCCCTTATGGGCTCCATGTTGCTATTTTATTTGTCAGCAGTATTTCCACCAGAGATGATAATATCCACTGTTTCTAATGATGAAATTCAGACCCTAAAGGATGCCTTGGAAGGCTCTGTGAGGCTGACTTATGGGAACATGACCTCGCGGCAGATCCGACATAGCACATGACTGTCTCCTTCTCTTCTCTAAACTGCAGTTGGCCTTCTTTAAGGAGTGCTTGGAACAAAAGGACAGTGATGGATGAAAGGTCTAAAGTCACTGTCTTCCATTTCATGTCCTTTCTTTATGACCTAGATCTAGAATTATGAGATTCACAATGCAAAATTCTCTTCTTACAAACACTTCCCAGGATTAATGGCAAATATTTACAAAGTGAGGATGACATTGTCAAAACCTTTTATAATGTCAAGGACAGAACTGGAAAGCGATTCCATGGCAAGCATGTATGCAAAAAGCTATTCATGGTTTATCTGTTTATTGGCAAAGCTTCTCCTGGTGCTATTTCCTTCTGTCCATTTAAAAGCAATGTATGTTATCTTTACTGTGAGCTGTCTAGAGAGCTATCTAATGCCTGGAGACTCATGCTGAATAAATGAGTCTTTCATTGTCATGGTTCTCGGTAAGGGAAATTGACTGTAGGCAAAGGCATGGCCCGCGCTTCTGGCTTCTACCCTATGATTTCACCTTGTACTGTTTTCCAATCCAGTCTTTGTCTTGGTTTCTTTTGAAGAACAGAGTTCAGAGCTTTGTGTCAGCCTTAAAATAATTCCCTCTTTTTTCTGCAGGGCATTTATTCTGTCAGTCTTTATAGGTATTAAAATCATCAGCATGTATCAGTTTTTGGTTACTATAAAATGAGAGAATTAAATGAAAAATGCATAAAATTAAAAAATCAAAATAACTATTGTCTATTTACATGAATACCCTGTTTAAAAATGTTTTTCAGACATCGTATTTTCAGTGTGCCCATGACTGCCGTTTTGTCCCTCCCCTTGCCTGCCTTTCTTACTTTTTCCTGGCTACTGCTTTTTACAGGATGACCAAAAATATTGGTGATGATGGAGGTGGCGATGACAATACTTTCAATTTCAGCTGGAAGGTGTTCTGCAGCTGGGACTATCTGATTGGTAACCCTGAAACAGCTGACAACAAATTTAATTCTATCACCATGAACTTTAAGGTAAAGGCACAGACAGACCCCCAAATCTTATATTCTTTGTATTCTAAGAATATCGCTGGGAAGAGTACTGTGAGCATTGTCAAATCTCTTGACAGTTGTGAGAAGGACGCTCTCATCATCGCTGCCTGCTATAATATGGACACAAGTCTGATTATGAGGAAATATCCCGTGACCCATGACAGCTGTATTTTCTCTTCAGAACTTTTCTTCTCCAAATTTAGTAATAAGCTACTGCTATTGAACTCAAATAGGAGTTAGCAGAATCCGACAGTTCAAATTCTGTGACAATGCTCACCAGCTATTTGTGGAAACATGTAGGCTCAGGCACATAACTTGGAAGCATGACAACATAGCTTTAAGACAATACTTGGAGAGCAGGCCATGGCTGAACAGACCTGTAACCACAGCGTTTGGGAGATGAGAGGCCCAGGGATCAGGAATATAAGTAACAGCATCAGCTACAAAGTGAGTTTGAAGCCATCATAGGCGATGTGAAACTGTTTCACAAAAGCAAAGACCTACATGCCGACCCACCCCACCCCCACTGTAAAAAATAAATACTGAAAGAGGGTATCTTATAGAGTGAAGATTCTCCTGGTGTTATGATTTAAGAGTCTCATGTAGCACAGACGAGCCTCAAGCTTGCTATGTAGCAGATGCTAACCCCAAACTTATCCATCCTCCTGCCTCTACCAGTTCACTGACTGTACTGTTATGTCATTATTCAACTACTCTGTGGAATTTCAGATTTAGTTTAAATGTTGTTTCTTGTTTTTCTCAATTCACAACCTTTTTCACAGCTGTGTTTCTCTTGCGTTCTGTTTTGCCTGGCTACAGGAAGCCATCATAGAAGAAAGAGCGGCCCAGGTGGAGGAGAACGTCCACCTCATCAGATTCCTGAGGTTTCTTGCTAACTTCTTCGTGTTCCTAACACTTGGTGCAAGTGGATACCTCATCTTTTGGGCTGTGAAGCGATCCCAGGAATTTGCACAGCAAGATCCTGACACCCTTGGGTGGTGGGAAAAAAATGAAGTTCGTCTCTGCATGCTTGGAAACTCATATTTGCTATTTTGTGGGTTATGTTTCAACATGAGACAAGGCTGCTCCCTGCTTGATTCTCCATTCTACTCTTCTGCTTATCCATCACACTGCACATTCCCCACCATCTTCCTGTCCTGTTTCCAAATCCATGCTGTTGGGTTTTCAAGCTACGACAAGATGGAAAGTTAGAACGAGAAGGGAAAAGAGAATATTTTATAGCGGGAAGGGCAGATCTTAGGAGATGGTATGACAGACAAAGATAGGAAAACCAGACTGACAGCCTTGACATTTTATTTCAATTCTAAGACTCTTCCTATAACCCAATATTGCTTTTTCGGAAGATGTTACTTCTACAACAGAAAGGCCAGGTTTCCTGATTAGTTTGCTCATAGTTCCTATACCTATCTTATAAGAAGCACCCAGATTGCCTGGTTAATGTTATGTTTCCAGGCTTTTCACGCGAATCCCAGTGACACACCTCCATCTATTTATTGCCAAAGCCTGTGTTCCTCAACTATTCAAGTGAGGAAGGCCAGCCCTTGGCCAGATTTACCTGCAGAGAATCTGGTAATCAGTGTGGAGGAGAGCGGTGAATATAACATAGATTTTACACCAGGAAATCATTGATCCTGAGTTAGTGCTAGAGTCTGCGGTACCTGAGGTATTTTTGTGTACCACACGACATCAGCTTGAACTTGGGCATTTTCAAAGCACATGCAGATTTATGCTATGAGATGCTTAGGTACCAAAGATGGAAACTTCTGTAAAGCTGTGTAGATGGAGGAGTTTTGAGATGATGCTTCATAAATGTACGGTTTCTTAGAAACATCTTAGTTGTAAAGTGATTCAGTAGACATATAAAAAATACCTTTACATGAAAACAGTGTAAAAACTTCAGAAGTGATAACAGCAAAAATGAACCACACATTTAGAGATCACAGTATCACAGTTGTTCCATGGAAACCTGTCTTTTTTCTCTTAAAGGATTTTCAGAATATTCTTATAATGATGATAGTAAATATAAGAAAAATGTCCAGCTTTTCTCCATGACACAATGTTCCTATTTTAGTGTAAATGAATCATATCAAATGATGAATGGTTACTGATCATTAACTTCTTCCCATCACTCGGGGGACAGAAAGCTAACAAGTTTGAAGCCACCTGGACTTTTGACTGAATTCTAGGCCAGTCTATCTCAGTATCCCGAAAAGAATAATCCTTGTAAGAACACATTTAATATCTGTTTAAGAGGAACTCTGAGCTCTAGAGTTCCTCTTAAACATACAAATGAAGATAATAATGGAGACTCAAAAATGACCCCACACATCTACTGGTACAAAAGCTTGACTGTCTTTATATGGTGGTGTATAGAATCTGCCAAATTCTTAGTGTCAGTTGAGATATTTCATGCTGATTTTATATCATGCTGAGTTGTACATCCTCTTCATCATTCTAATAGGGTGTTTTTAGTAAAAAACCTAAAAGATAGCTATTATATTCTAACTATATTCTGGTAGTTCTAATCATTTAAAATATGGAGTATACAAGGGGAACTAAGAAAATGTGTAGTGTCGACAGTTTGAATCCTGTGTATAGAGAACAAGTTGCAGGACTGACTTCTAGTCTTTTCCTCTTCTTTACCTCATTTTCAAAATGCCTTACATTAGCATATCACAATCAGTAACCACATAGATCAGTGTGTTCTCTGGCTAGAGAGATAAATTGTGCACTCACTCTGCCGAGGAAACATGACCATGGGCACATTGCAAGTTCATGCATAGCTTTTAAATATGAGTTGAATATTGTCTTTGTTGTTTTATTGAGACCAAATGCTAAAAGGGCGTGGCATAGTCTTAGCTTTTTAAAGTATCAAAGTAACCTAGCTGAAAATTTTCTCAACTTCCGGAGGGAAGCCGTAATAACTGAAACGCCCTGATCCCTGTGTCTCCTTGTAGATGAACATGGTTATGTCCCTCCTGGGGATGTTCTGTCCCACACTGTTTGACTTATTTGCTGAATTGGAAGATTACCACCCTCTCATTGCTCTGAAGTGGCTCCTGGGGCGCATTTTTGCTCTTCTTCTAGGCAACCTGTATGTATTTATTCTTGCCTTGATGGATGAGATTAACAACAAGGTGAGTCTTGTGTCTGGATTGTCCTTGTCATCAGCATGCTAATTTCCCAGTCTAGCCTTTGAAACTCTGCTGTGTTATTTTCCTTTCCACCTTGTTGATTCCTAGATTGAAGAGGAGAAGCTCGTGAAGGCCAATATTACTCTGTGGGAAGCCAACATGATTAAGGCGTACAATGACTCCCTCTCCGGGAACACCACAGGACCACCTTATTTTGTTCATCCTGCAGATGTACCTCGAGGACCCTGCTGGGAAACAATGGTGGGACAGGTAATGTTATGAAGAAAAGTTCATGTTGTTAGGGGGCAAAGCTGGCTGAATATTTCCTCCAAACTAAGATGTTTTTGTTTATGGTTTAGTAATAAAAATAGAGAAGGTTTATTGAATATGTAGTGTTTGCTGGCTCTGTACTTCATATGTATTGACAAAGGGAGACTTCATATCTATCCCCAGAGATAGATACATTTTCTTTTTATAGTACTTTTATAGCTGTACATAAAAGAATAGCTTGCAATCATGTGAAGAGATTCATGCCACTTACTACGTGCTAACAACGCACCCTGATTTAGATACAGACTCAGACAGTGATAATGCGGAGCTCTGCCTAATGTTACTTGTTTTTATAGAAAAAAGGCTCTAATGGTTTTATAATACCAATTTTTATCTAATAATTTCCCATTAAGCCTTAAAACAAATGCTATCTAAAGTTGTTTGTTTTTATAATGGTTATGTAAATGACCCTGGTCTAAGACTAGTGATATTTACCATATAAAAGAAATAAGGCCTCATTGCTTATGTCCAATAAAGGGAAATAAAAATCAAACAAAAATAACCAGAGATGCTGTTTCAGAGTCTTCCACTTATGTACAGATTCTATTTGTGTTTTCTGAAGCTTGTAATTTTATCACAATGGAGAAAACACTATTAGTGTTCATTCAACCTTAATTTATCAAGTACAGACAAATTGAAGTATATTTTCGTGTTTCTAGAACATAGCAGTTCAGCTGTATCAGTCATGGAGTCTGTGAATTACTTAAATGGATTTTTAATTTTTTTTTTTGTTTTTTGAGACAGGATTTCTCTGTAACTTTGGAGCCTGTCCTGGAACTAGCTCTTTTAGACCAGGCTGGCCTCGAACTCACAGAGATCCACCTGCTTCTGCCTCCCAAGTGCTGGGATTAGAGACATGTGCCATCACTGCCCGGCTACGTAAACAGATTTTAAAATAACATTTTCTATAGGATGAGAATATCAATGTATTAGCACAGATCTTACTGAAGTAATGCAATGTAAGCAAATATGGCCTCAAAAGACATCTTCATTCTATGTCTGACGTTCAGGAGGTTAAGCCAATCAAGATTTCAATTATGGGAGAAATACACACACACACACACACACACACACACACACACACACAAACCCACTAGAATTATATGATTGAATATGGAATAGAGAATGCAAAGTCTAATGAAATATTTTGCTTTATTTATTTTTTAAAGCATTGATGATCAGATAAGTTTCTTTTTTAGTGCATACTGCTCTATTTTCAGGCCTTCACATGCTTCTAGAGACATACATGAAGAATAAATTGATACCTGTATGCTTTTAAAAGAGAGATTCTATGGGCTGTGGTGTGGCAGGCAGAGCAAGAACTGTCTAAGTTGTTCACTTTGTGGATTTAAACATGTAGCGGCTTAGCAAAATGAATGACCCTGAACTATGTTGAGTGAGTCTAATAAGGTTACAAGGGGTATCTCTCTAAGAGAGACACAGAGACAACATCAGAGAATTGAGATGTGACAAAGAAAGCAGAGGTTGGAGTGATGTGCTTAGACGCAGAGGAAGGGGCAAAGGCTGAAGGTGTGTGGACAACCTCTTGGAGTCAGAAGGCTAGGGAAGCAGATCTTCTGTGTCTATACTTTGATTTTAGACTTCCTACTTCCAGAACCAGGAGAAAACAGTTGTATTATTTTAATCTACAAAGCCCATGACAGTTAGTTCTGTCAGGAGCAGGCAGTCACTTTTGGGTGCATGTTGTAGTGCTCTTTGGGAAGAACATTCTCATGGGCTGTTTCTTCACGCCTAACCTGTCCCCTACATCTGCAACCCGGCATTTGAGAACAGAGACCCTTATAGTGTACAGTTTGCAAATGTGCAGCTTGATAGGCTTTCTTCTGGAATATACTAAAGCCTGTCCTTTGACAGGCTAGCACCCGATGAACAAGATCACTAAAACTAACTGTAAAGAATAAGATACAGGATGACCATTTCTGAGGCAAGGAGAGATTAATTCAACATGAAGTACCATTCTAAGAGAACTTTATATTCCTGATGTAGAAGCTTCTGTGGAAGTTCTCCATGTGTCAACCCCTAATAACACAAAAACCATGGGCTCCAGAACATGCTGTGTATCTCAGAACATGCTGTGTGTCTCAGAACATGCTGTGTGCAGTTTTCTGAATCATATCTATAGTGAGTTTCCCATTTCATTATTGTTTCTTACTGCCATTCTCTCCCTTCTTCCTTCAGTATACTGGTAAGAGACACACCCCTGCCATGACTGACTCTGCTGACTTTCCCATAAGTGTTTGACACCCCTTTGGAGGAAGAAAAGTAGAAAAGAAGGGAAATATAGCAGGCTGGCTAGGTCGGTGGAATCTGGGAGAGTAACAGTAACTTGGTGTATATATCAGCTTTGAGTGTTAGTAAGCACTGGCCCTCATTATATTAGTATTTCCATCATTGTTTCTGGAAACATTTCTATCTTTTAGTCAATTAAAAATGAAGAAATAGTAAAGGCAGTTGAATTTATATAATTATGAAAATGTACCCTAAAAACGCATGCTTCAATGAAACATTCTAGGTGTTTTCTCTTTTTTTCTTTTAATGTCTTCTATTTTGTTCTTTCCATGATACTGTGGCACTCAGAGCTCTCTTGGTTCTAAACCCATTAAATTTGCTTTTCTTTCAACTCTGAAGTGCTTTTCAAATAATAATTTATTACTTACAGTGGAAGGTAATAAGACAGACAACAGAACCTTCACTGTAAGCCAAGTAGCCATGTTCTATGACTGACACTGTGTTTTGAAGACAAATAAGGAACCAAATGCTGAGGACCACAATAAGAAAGGCTAACACTGATTCCCATGAAATGTGCCAATCATGAACTCCTTAAAATTTTAAGCTATTCATGTGAGATCCACCCAAGCATCATCACTCTGTAGAGGAGAATACTGAGAGATAGCTATGCTCCAGTGAGCATGATCCTAATTAGTCTGAACAATAGAAACCCAGAGTCAGATATTAGGGTGAAAGCTGAGAGATCAGAGAATCAGAGCAGCAATCACTAGACTTCAATCCTCTACAAATCCTCAGACTGAATCAGGGGCAGTACTGCTAACAAATCCCTTTTAAATGCTCCATAGCCAGACCTCATCAGAGTTTGCACTAGCAGCACAGCCCAGGAAGCCATCATTTCAAAATTGTGTGGCTTTTTTCTGCTACCCCTGAATCAGGAAAACTTGTCTTAAAGGAGCCATGATATTAAGCCATGCTTAACTCTGTTGTTTTGCTTTTGTTCTTGTTTTGGTTTTATGCTTAGAATTCCTTCCCAAACTCCCTCAGGTTTTAAGTGAATTTTAGTTGCCCATGTTGGGCGCAGATTTGTTATTGGGGGGAGGGTGTTTGTTTGTTCCTGGCTGCTCAGCCCTAAAATAACCTCACAGAAACTTTATTAATTAAATCACTACTTTACCCATTAGATCTAGCTTCTTATTGGCTAACTCTTACATCTTAATATAACTCATTTTTATTAATTTGTGTATCACCATGTAGCTGTGGCTTACCAGATAAAGTTCCAGTGTCTGTCTCAGGCAGAGCTACATAGCTTCTCTCTTGATTCTTCCTCCTTTCTCCCAGCATTCAGTTTAGTTTTCCCCACCTAGCTCTACTCTACCCTATTAGGCCAAGCCAGTTTCTTTATTAACCAATGGTATTCACAGCATACAGTGGGGAATCCCACATTACCATCTGATGATTGATACTTAAAATTTATACAAGTGTGTTCAGATTCTCCCTGTGGAATTGATGTAAAATGTCACACCTTGGAGGAGAATAATATTTCAGTCACTGGGTGATGACCCTTCCTTAAGGAGGCATGAGGGATTGTCTCACCACTCTGAAATTTTCCCTTCTCAGGAAATCTGAAAAACTAAAAAAATAGCCTCTTCAACCTACCTCTAGACCATGCTTGTTGTCAGGGTCTTAGTATTGACAAGGGAATAAAAAGGCGAACGTGAGAACATAGAAGAGAAAGATTTCATTCCAGAATTACCAGGAATTACTAGCGCATATAATCTTTTGTTTCATATTTACTTAATAACTGATACACACCCAGAATTTTTGGATACTAGAGATATAAAGAGATTGAAATATGGACCCATTTTGCAAAAATTACAGCCTATTTATTACACACAGAGAGGCAAGGACATTAACAACATAATTATAAAAAGATTTCAAATATACATTGGCAATGAGACAATGATAGAATGCATGGAATCTGAGTGCCATTTTGTTATAGCACTTCTCTGTATCAGTGAACAAAGGATGCTTGCCTTAGTCATGCTCTGACCATGTTTGTCAGTTGGTATAGACTGTGACAGGAGGGGAGTGAGGCAAGTTTGGTTGAGGAAGACCATGTGCAAGGCCAAGTACCCTGGAAAAGTATGGAGTCTGATGGCCTAAAGGAAGGCTAATGAGACTCAAGAGAGAAAATAATGGAGGATTAGTACAAGAATACCAGAGAGAGCTGTGTGCAGGGGCCCCTAGAAGGATGAGGAACTGCTTGCCCCAGTGACGAGAGCTTTTAAAACACCTATGAGCAAAGGCGTT
This sequence comes from Myodes glareolus, assembly GCF_982192425.1. Classification (NCBI taxonomy): domain Eukaryota; kingdom Metazoa; phylum Chordata; class Mammalia; order Rodentia; family Cricetidae; genus Myodes; species Myodes glareolus. The sequence continues at coordinate 41,195,622 of NC_142032.1, forward strand.
TTTTTCCTTTCTGTCAGTTTTTTTCTGTTTTTCCTCTACTTTGGGGTCAAAATGTCCTGCTGCTTCCAGGCCTTTGTCATGGGTTACTTTGCAGGAAAATTAATGTTAAAATAATCCATAATATATATTTAAAATTTCAATAATCTTTTGTTTTCATTATATTTACATTGTAGTAAACTTATACCTAAGGTAATTGACTTATGTATTTTACTTTAATATATTATAAAATAAATATTAATTATTAGTGTTTCATATGTTATGCAAACATGGCAAGGAAGGTGATGGTGGCTTATGATACTGGGAGTTTAGGGGGCCCAGCTCTGAGGCATGAAACTGGAAATTCACTGATTACTCTGTCAAATGCTTACTTGCCCTATCAGGTATTGCACTTGTTATTTTAGAAAAAAAGTCCATCTAGACAAATGGAAGTCAAAAATCAAAAGACTTTTTACAGAATAGTGGTATTTCTTTTTCTTATCTTTTTGAAGACAGAGTCTCATGGACCCTAGCCTAGATGTGAATTTACTGTGTAGCTGAGGATGACCTTGAACTTCAGATCTTCCTACCTCTGTCTCTTTAGTGCTGGGGTCACTGGTTCCACCACTGCTGGTTATTATGGTGCTGGGCATTGAACCCAGTGTTTTGTACATGCTAGGTGAGCACTTTATCAACTGAGTTATATCCCCATCCTTGAGAGGTAAATAGTACCTCTCCAAAATTATGACTTTATATATTCAATCTCATTAATCTTCAGAGTACAATTTATTATTGAGAAGTAGAGAAGGAACATCAAAAATAAACTATGATGAAGAGTATTTATAGTTATTTGGCATTTTTATTAATGGTTGTTGTCATATATTTCCATGAGGTAATACTAACCTTCCTGTCCAACTAACAATGCATATAATTTGCATTTAATTTAATTTAATTTCAAACCCACACCACAGAAGTGACTTGCCTTTTCCAGAACATATATATGTGTAATACACACACACACACACACGCACACACACATATATATAAACATATACATATATTTCATGTATACTCATAGACACACACACACACATATATATATATATATATATATATATATATATATATATACACACACACACACACACACCTACATGGGTGTTTTGTTAAATATAAGTTTATTCCACATATCTTATCCTGTAGATTTTTAAAAACTTGTGTTGAAACAAGTTTTTTGAATTTTTAAAAATATCACTGTTGTAGTTTGAAAGTGAAATACACTCCACAGGGTCTTGTGTTTGAAAATGTGATTGCAAGCTGGTGGCAGTGTTTTGAAAGACGGCAGAATCTTTAGGAAATAGAGTCAAGCTGGAGAAAGCAGAGCACTGGAGGGAGGTCTGGGGTAGGGTTTGCCTGAACACCACTGATGTTCATTCTTTGCTTCCTTACTGTGTTAGTATTGTGACCAGCTACCTCATACTCATGCCACTATGCTTCCCATAGAATGGACTGTATCCGCTTCAAGTGTAAGCCAGAGGAAACTCTTCTCTCTTATGTAGCCTCCTGTCATGTATTTGGCCACACCAAAAAAAGAAACTAATACAAGCACTTTTTAAAGCAACCTCATTGAAGTTTCAGCCACATACCATATACACATTACACTTTCAAAGCATACAATTCAACACCAGATACAAACCTAAAATGCATGCATATTGAGTATTTTCCACTTGTTTTTAAACTTTGGTGTCACAAAGTTTCTCAGTAAAAAGAAGAAGCTGGTAAGGAGATTTGAGGATGGAGCTGCTTAGTTTAGAAGTAACAAAATACATGGGAGCTAGTTTTCATTTACTCCATATGCCTACTTGTCTTTTTTCTCTTTTATCATTAGCTTTAGTCTTCAAACCAGTGACTTAGAAACATCACAGTTTTGATATCAATATTAGGGTCATCTGAAGACAAAAATGTGTTCATTAATAAAGACTGTATTGTACCAGGAGTTCGTGCGACTCACCGTTTCTGATGTTCTGACCACTTATGTCACGATCCTCATCGGTGACTTCCTCAGAGCGTGCTTTGTGAGGTTTTGCAACTACTGCTGGTGCTGGGATTTGGAATACGGATATGTAAGTATGGTGTTGACTTCCCCTTTATCAGATTTCCGCTCTGTGATTCATTTACACACACTGCATGAGTGAAAGGGTGCCTCAGAGTTACACAAGTGAGGTCACCTCGTGAGATGTCAATAAAAAAATATTCATCAGTGTAGTTATCTGTTAACTAGTTTTTCTCTGTCTTGCCACTCAACCCCCAAATAATGATAGAGACTTTTTTCTCCATTTTTTTTCTCATGAGAGAGGGTTTCTTTGTGTAGCTTTGGAGCCTGTCATGGAACTCACACTCTGTAGCCCAGGCTGGCCTTGAAATCATAGAGTTTCACCTGATTCTGCCTTGCAAGTGCAGGGATTAAAGGTGTGTTCTGATGTAGTTTATAGTTTTACTTTTCCTTAATTATGATAAAAGATAAAATAGATATAAATATTGTAACATTAATTCTTGTTTGATAACTGTTTTGCTATATGTAATTTTACTATGTTAAAATGAAAGTCTTTCTTTTTTGTTTAAACAGAAAAAGGGGAAATGATGTAGGAGAGTCTTATGCATTTCTGTTGCTTTCATTGGCTAATTAATAAAGAAACTGCTTGGCCTGATAAGTCAGAACATAGGTGGGTGGAGTAGACAGAACAGAATGATGGGAAGAAGGGAAGTGAGGCAGTCACCATGACTCTCCTCTCCGAGACAGCCGCAGGTTAGAATCCTCCCAGTAAGCCACCACGAGTGCTACACAGATTATTAGAAATGGGTTAATCAAGATGTGAGAGTTAGCCAATAAGAGGCTGAAACTAATGGGCCAAGCAGTGTTTAAAAGAATACAGTTTCTGTGTAATTATTTCGGGTAAAGCTAGCCGGGCGGGTGGCAGGAAGTGGCCCGCTTCCTTCTACAGTGTTCCACCACCACCTGGCATTACAGAGATGTAGTCAGAGGCTGCTTGCTTGTTCCCCGCTGCCCAGACTTGAAATAGCCACACAGAAACTGTATTAATAAAATCACTGCTTGACCCATTAGCCCTAGCTACTTATTGGCTAGCTCTTACATATTAAATTACTCCACTTCTATTATTTTGTATTTTACCATGAGGTTTGTGGTTTACCAGCAAGGTTCCAGTACATCTGTCTCATGTGGTGGCTGCATGACGTCTCTTTGACTTTGCCTTTTTTCTCCCAGCATTCAGTTTAGTTTTTCCACCTAGCTCTATTCTGCTAAGCCATTGGCCTAAACAGTTTTATTCATTAACCAATAAAAGCAACACATGTACAGGAGGACTTCCCATACCATTTTCCCTTTTCTATTTAAATAAAAAGAAAAGTTTTAACTTTAACATAGTAAAATTACATATAACAAAGCAGGTATCAAGCAAGAATTACAGTTACAATATATCTTTTTATCTTTTTCATAACTAAGGAAAACTGTAATTATAACTATCTATTCTTCGACTCCATCAAAGACTGCAGAAGGATATAATATTACCTAAATTAACAAAAAATGCTTTGTAAGCAACTTCCAAAACTCTCGTAATGACAGAGATATCTCGCTGCCTAAACAGTCATCCAAGGTTCTTTTGTAGAATTGGAGCATCCATCTTCAGCCTTCAGACCCATAGTATCCTTCAAACTTTTCCATGAAGCAGAAAATTTCAAAGACAGTTCTGCCTATATTGGGAGTTTATCAGTCACTTTATTCTGTATCCTGCAGAATGTGTGGCAGACCTTTATGAAGCAGGAACCCTGAGGGACCATCTCACCTTTAGACAAGTTCAGCAGTCATTTCTCTGTGGGTTCTGCGTGCCAGTTCATACATCATAACATCAAGAAGTCCAGACAAATGCAGTTTATTGCCCAAATGGATAATAAACTCCATAAATAGTCTCTTCAGTGCCCATTATCCTCTTGAAGTAGATTGGTGTTACCAGGAGCAGATATGTCTCATTTTCATGAAAAGTCCTAAGTTCTTAAAACATTTTAAATGCCTTATTCTGAAGGTCTCTGAAAGATTTGGAGAATACCTATCTAACTGAAATATATCTCTATATCTAGAAAACCTAACTAACATAACTACAAACTTGATTATTATAGATGACTATCTATGAACCTCTATTTTAAATTATACATTACATTTTTAAATGAGTTGCACAAACACAATGCCTTAATGAAGAACAAAAATGGGAGGAGGGGAGGAGGTGAAAATTTTTAATAATAAATAAATAAATAAATCTAGAAAATATATATACATATAACAAAATTGACCTTAAATTTGTATCACTAGATCAAGATCCATATATCTATAAATGCAGAGTATTCATATCTACAGCATATCCCCCTTGAAATGTAAAAAAAAACATTTATAAACAATATTTGGGAATTTGGGCATAATTCTTTCCAAACTGCTTTCTGTTTATGTTGAGCAAAGTAATTTTGGGGGTTCATGGAGACCTTTTGAGTGGTCTTGGTACATCAAACTACATTAGTCTGGATGGAATCCACAGGTTCTCATCCTCTGTGGAAACAAAAGTAGATCTTCTTTTCCAAAGCAACATATCCTTAGACCCAAATTCTGAAATAATGATACTTTTAAAATATATATGCTGATTTAGCTTAGCAGCCCATACAATGAAATGTTTTTCTGTACTTAGCTCATTTACATTAAATAATTAAAGAAAACATAATAATATACATAATCCAGACTCTCTTTATTTTCCATCTTTACATGGTTTATTTTTTTTACTCTATTACTTTTTATACAAGTTTAAAATTTATTTATTATCTTTAATCCTTTAACCCATGACTATCTGTACTCTCATAACTGTCTATACTCTTTCCTCCGCCTCAAGCCTATGTACATTTATCCAACATTGTTACTCATTTAGAGGTCTTTTAATATGAATCTGTCTTTATTGTGTATCTGTAATCCTTTTCTGATCAGAACCACTTTTTAAAAATGCTAAACAGGTATAGCTAAGACCAACTCCATAGCACTGCCTGTTGGCCCTGCTCAGTCCAACATGGTTGAGACATGTTCCCAGTCTCTGAAAGCCATGCACATTGCCCCATTTTTTAGGCACACAGCACGTCTTATGTTGCCATTAAGCAAGTTATAGCACTCTGCTTACAAACCTCATTTAAATACTCCATAGCTGGATCTCTGAAAAGAGACAGAGCCATTCATGCTGGCCAACCAGGAAGCTGCTGTTTTTAAAGAAGTCATGAAATTTTTGCCACTGAAGCTGAATCAGGAAATCTCTTAAAGGAGCCATGTCTCTGCTTGCCATCAGCAAGCAGAGCAAGAAGTTGCATCAATATCCCCCCTCTCTGTGTGTGTGTCTGTGTGCATGTGTGCATGTGTGTGTGTGTGTGTGTGTGTGTGTGTATGTGTATCTAAAATTCCTTCCCAAAACTTCTAGGTTTTAAGTGGATTTAGTTGACCACCTTTGCACAAATCAATTTGGTGTTGGAGGCTGCTTGTTTGTTACCTGCTACTCAGACCCAAAATAATCACACAGAAACTACATTATTTGCAATACTCTTTTACTCTTTGGCCAATAAATCAAGCATATTTTAGCTAGCTCTTGTATCCTACACTAACCCATCTCCATTAGTCTGTGCATCACCAAGAGGTTGTGGCTTATGGCAAAATTTCAGTAGGTTCCTGCAGAGGCATCTGTCTCTTGTGTCAGCTACATGGTTTCCCTCTGACTTTACCTCCTCTCTTTCTATATTTCTTCCAGCCTGGCTATATTCTGTTAAGCTATTGGCTTAAAGCAGCTTCTTTATTAACCAATAAAAGCAATACATATACAGAAAGAATTCCCATACCACAGAGATTTCTTATTAATTTTGAAAGTTTCAGCCTATAGCTTAGGTTTGTTCCTAACTAGCTCTTAGAACTTAAATTAACCCATTTATTTTAATCTATGTTCTATCACATGCCATAACCCCTCTTCCATCTTGCATCTCCTGTTTCCTCTCCAAGTCTTCTGGTGTCTATCTTGGGGTCTGGATTCCTCTTCTTTCTCTTTCTCTGCCTAGAAGTCCCATCTGGCCTCCTGGTTTAGCTATTGGCCATTTGACTTTTTATATTAAGCCAGTCACAATGACACATCTTTATACAGTGAAATCAAAATTTCACAATAGTCATAATTCAGAAAGACCCAGATTTGAGTGTCATGGTTTCTGATACTAAAGAAAAGTCAGCTCTAGATCTTTAAAATTATGGACCTTGAACTGTCAGTTAAAATGTTGAAGGAAACCTCGGTCCCAGGGTCAATTCCTTTTCCATGACGCTAGTTGGTGTCACTACAAGATTGTCATAAACTGTATACTCTTTATATCCCTGTGAATTCTGTTGTGGGACTGGGTAACTATTGCACACCAGTTACAATGTGATACATGAAGTATGAGAGGGTGCAGTGAATGTGGGGTTTGCTTTATGTGGCTCACAGACTAACACTAGCCTGACAAGATTTCTTGAATCTTGGAGATTTCAAGAAAGACTCAGTTTGCTGTCAGGCCTTAGTTTAAATGGAGCCCAGGGGCAGGCTAGTTTTCTAAAACAATAGTACAGGTTTCTCTGAACCTCTGTGGTATTGTATTTATCACCAGCTTTTCTTCTATGTCCAAGTTAAAGTTACCTTCATACTTCAGGAAAGAGGAACAGCATACATACTTGGTTCTTGTTCTAACATGTCAGCAGGTCTCCATTGCTCTTTTGAACAAATAAAATTTGTTTCAGTTAACCCACAGAAACAGGAGTTGCAGAAATGTTAGTGTCCCTGTGTTTAATTAAGCCCTCCATGGCTTTGTGAGCACCCGAATGTGCCCCAGATATGTTTCTAGGGCTCTCAGGCTCACTCAGTTTCCTTCTTTTCTTTCTGTTTCAGCATAATTGTTGGGTTCTAATTTCCACAAATATAAACTTTTTAAATTTTCCAACACAAAAAGGTCTTTTCATTTGCACTTATTATTTCTTCCTTAAAAGGATGCTGTTGTCCACTTCCTTCTTGTCATTAAGCATCCCTTTAGTAGGTCACCTCCTCAGACTCCTCCTCTGACCACCATTCTAACTTAGCCCATCTAATGCTATGGCAACTTATAGTTTTATTTTATGAACAAGATGTACAGCTACTCGACATTTCCTTTTAAATTGCTTACTATCTGTCTTCTTTGACAGTGAGGCATACATGAAAAAACTAACGTCTGTTGTTTGAACCAGGCTAGTCACATGGCAAATCCTTTCTGTTGACTGTTGATGAACGTGTACCTCCACACCCTGATATGATCAGGGCAGTGTTGGCAGATGGAAGAACTCTTCTATTTTTGTAGGCTGGACCCACAACATTGTTCTGGTCATGTGTTCGAAGCCAGCAAAGTCCCCCCCAAGAGAAGAAATCTTCTGCACAGGTGGTTTCACTTCTGTCTCATGCTTTCTTGTATCTAGACAAAGCCTACATTCGAGTTGTGGAGTCCCATCTTTTGGCTGCCTGACTTTGAGACAGTATCTTTTATTAGATCATCTCTGTCACCCTCACTTAAGGTGCCCCCTAGAATGAGGCAAAAGCAGTTAGGTAATGTTCTCTGGTCCATAGCTGTGAGGTAATACAGCAGATCCCGGATGCCCCTGTGCAGCTCTCCTATTGCTTGCTATGAAGTATTCATGTGGTCTGGATTTGTTTCTGTTTTCCCTATCTGATTCAGCTCCTTTGAGGCAGACATAAAAAATTGCCATCTCTTTCTTAGATCATGGTTTGTCTTTTGTTTGCCTTTTATCCCTTGCTACTTTCTTCTTAAGTGGTTGAAAAGTTGACTATGAATACAAAGTCAATATAACATGACCTGGATACATAAAAGCTGTAATTAAATGCCTGTAATTTATTATTTATTGAGTGCTGACGGAGCTCTTGGGCTGGTACAAAGTACAGGAAACAAGTTTCTGTTTTTAAGTCATAAAGAAAGAGTTCTCTCTCATTCTAGCTTTGGAAGGTTCTTTGAAGGAAAGCTCAGAATCAAAACAAGTTATTAAATGTTAATGTTGGGTCATGTATCTTTGTTGTGAATTATATCATGCTGCCAATTGACTGACTTCCTTGGAAGCCTTCAGGTGCTGGTCACTATGCGCAAACCTATGCAAGGTGCCGAGGGGCTTAGAGGAGATGAGGAAGCCAGAGTCCACAGAGAAGATGCACTTTGGACCTGAAGTCTTGATTTTAGTTTACCTGCCTAGTGTTTGGATATTTTTTAATGAGCTCATCCTTTTAAAACTGGGAATTTCTACATAATACATTTCATTTGTTGACATGTTAGAAAACCTGGCCATATTAGACTCACATTCCTAATTGGGAAAACAGGCAGACCCCCCCCTTCAGGAAGTAGGACAGTCATTCTTCAATTCTACAAGCACCACTTGTAATACCTTGTGAGCTGCAAGAATCTAAAAAGGTATACAAGGTAAATAGCAAAGGACAGATCAATTGTTCTCAGACTTTGGAGTGTATGTGTGGGAAGACAGTAAACAAGAGAAGGATGAAGAGAGAGAAAGGAGAGAGAGAAAGAGAGAGAGAGAGGAGAGAGAGAGAGAGAGAGAGAGAGAGAGAGAGAGGAGAGAGAGAGAGAGAGAGAGAGAGAGAGAGAGAGAGAGAGAGGAGAGGAGAGAGGTATGTTTAGAGGAGAAACTTCGAGTTGATCTTGTAGGATGAATAGGATAATAGGATTTCAAGAGATGGAGAAAACATTCCCTAGAAGCGGCAAATGAAACAGGGCCCCAGAGAACACTGCAGTGTTTCTGAGCTCTTGCATTAGATTTGCTAATTGATAAGTTTGCTCAATAAAACATTTACCATGAAGGGAAGAAAACTTGAGATAAGGTGAGGAGAGATTCCGAAGTATCTTCAGAAATTGAAAAAAAAAAAAAGTGGTCGTTCCTGTCACAAAAATATTATTTCTTTGTTTTTCAGAATTTCAAAAATATCATGAGATTTTTGTAGATAAAAATGAATAATACATGTAGATAAATGAAAAATACAATAAAGTTAAATATAAAAATAAAAACTACAGATAATCTTACCATTAGTGATAACATTTAAATTATCTGAATCAAATAATCTTAATATTGCGTATATGTGCATAAATATTATGTTTTATATGTCCCATTATAGATTTAGCATGTGTGTTTGTGTGCTTACCTGTGTGTCTAGAGAGACAGAATCTACATGCCTATTTTGGAGCACCTCACTAGCTGTGCCACCACATCTTCATTTTACTGCTAGATTATAGCACGGTATTTATTTGTGAGTTAGGGACTGATGCCAAGGCCTTGGTCATGCTAACTTGTGCTCTACTACTAAGCCAAAATCTTAGCCCTCTATAGTGTAAATTTATTTTTATTCACATAGATTAATTGTATAAAACAATCAGATTTGCTATGATTTTTAAATATAGAATATATTTTATCATAATCACCCTTTGTTTAGTCTCCCCCCATCTTCCCCTTCAACACCCCATATTGTCTAAATTTTAATTTCATGTCCGTTTTAGCCCCCCCCCACATTGCATAACGATGAAAAACATTCAGTTCTTATTTTTATGGACCTAGTTTATTTTTATCGTGAAGATCTGTACTTTCATAAATTTTTCCACAAATGTAATATGATTTTTAACGGTTTTATAATATTCTACAACTAGGTTTAGAAAAATTTACAGAACTTTAGTTTCATCAGTCGAACTATATTTTTGTTAAAATAACTGTCATGATGACATTTAATTATATTAATGTAGGCAAACATCACCATATATACATCATAGTGCTGTCCACACATTTGTTTCTTACAACATATTTCTCTAAGGTGGTTTGCTTGGTTAGAGAAAAGGTGCCTTTTCTGTCTTTTGTTCTTTTATTTTTGTCGTTGCTCCCTAGTTCAATGAATGTCTTAAACTAACTTTTAATTTACATTGACAACAAGCTTAGTGTTTATCAACAGAAAGAGTCAAGAGTATCTGAGAAGATGTAGAATTATATGTCAGTATGTGTGAACAAGTTCATCTTCTTTATATTTGTATTTTAAAGGAGATCTTTGTTACATTAATACAAACTAAAACTATGAGAGATTTCCTTGAGATCTGATGAAGAATCTTAAGGTTATCCATAAACATGTATAATAGTCAGACCATCCCATCTGAGTGCACTCCTAACCACTTGGCCTTTTGTAACACTCTGTTTTTATTTAGTACATGCTACATATCAAAAGTGTTACAAATAATTTACAAATTAGTAAATTATTTTTTTATTCCATGTAAACAAACCAGAATGCTGTGAAGTAGTTATTATTCCCACTCCATAATAAACTAAGGGTTAAAGAATGTTAACTCAATGGCATATAGCCAGTTAGTAGTAGACTTATAACTAGAACCCCTGTCTAATTTACTTCAAAGCCATTTACATTTACCCTACATCAGACATTCACTGTAACCCAGAGTATCTAAAGACTCTGTCAAAGAATGAATGCAACATATGGCTTCTTAAATTGCTGGTGCTCCCTGGATTCAAGACATTACATTCAGTAGAATGGAGTAAACTTGAATGAGTAGAGGGAAGAAGATGGAAGATGCTCCCTAGGTCGATATGAGGATTTATGAGATTGCCTTCAGGAAGACAGCATGGTACAGAGACAGTAAGAAGACTTGGGCATACTATGATGGAGCAGGAATGAATGTGCAGAACCTACAGAACAGGGTTCATCTGATACCATACTCCAGTCTGTGGACAGAGCCAGTCTGCAGCTAACAGGATCCTACTTCTCAGCTATGTTGAAAGGCAAAGCCTCAAGGACTGAATCATCCTGGTAGATGAAGCTAAAGCTTATCCTAGATCCAAGGTTCTCAAATTTAGTCAGTCATCAGAGTCCACAGAGGGCCTAGGGGATTTAGCAGTTCTATTTGGTAGCTGTGGGGTAGGGAACTGGGAATTGTGTGAAAATGGTCAGGCAGGTCATTACAAAGGCAGAATACATTAACTCTGAGGCCTGACTACATTTCCTAACAGCTGTATGGGGGCATTCTGCTCCAGATAACTCAATTTTCAGGGGCTCAGTGGATTTCCCCAGGGTGTTTGTCCAGTGAACCCTATATCTTCCCTGGGTAGATACCTGATTCTAGCCCAGTGTAAAGTTCAAAATTAAATGAACGTAAATTAAATAGCCCAAGAATGGCTTCCATTCTTGGGCTATTATCCTCTGAGCAAAAAGAAGTGAGTCCTTCTGTTGCTAGCAGTGCAGGCCGGGTGAGTGGCCATGGGTGAGCTTCTTACATTGCTCTCATTACATGATCTCAGGTTTCAAGGAAACATGCTTATTTCCCTCTTTCTCATGCACTAGTTAACTCTAATACATTATTTTTTCCTGTTTCAGAGGCAATGTATATATATATATATATATATATTGCTATTTAATTTTTACTTGATAAAGTATTATTTTAATACTTTAAATATAATACAATCTCATTGTTTTAAAAAGTTTCCCTCTCAAAGAATGAACACTGAATCATACATATCTATGTAGTAACTTTGCCTTCTCATAAATGTGCCATTTTTAGAGTGGGGAGATACGTGTTTACTATACGACACATTAAATTCCATTTTTGAAGTGTTTACAGAGAAGCAATTGTTTAAATAACTGGGGCTTAGTTTTCAGTAAATATCAGATTTTAGGTTACAAAAGGGTGTGAGAAAATTTCTAGTCAGGAGCTGGTGATTTTCTGAAAAGGAATGGGCCATGTTGCAGACTTTGCAAATGATATTCTCTCTGCTCCAGGAAACAAGCTTTGCTTTAATCTAAATCCGTGAATGACAGCGCATGACAGAGCAGGTACAGCTTTATTCTAATAAAAAAGTTTCTGACAAAAGCAGAAGGCCATCATCTCAGCTTATTGGCTATAACGTGCTGACTCCAGGCCTATTTCATTTCATTGATTTATCTGTGCGGAAACCGGGTCCCTGCACTCGAGAAACATTGGGGCAGAGCATACTGCTCAAATGTAAATCCAAGTTAAATGTCCATATAGAAACCTACAGAGCATGGAGGACACCCTTGCAGCCTCGCTGTTTCCTGTCAGTTTAGAAAACCGACAGCTTATTCCTTCAGTTGCTTCTGCTGTGTTGGGGAGGCCAGCGGATTCCCAGTATGTCCCGTATGCTTTCCTTATAAAGATTTCTTTCTTTTTATTTTTTGTGATGTGTGAGTATCTACATATTCAAATGTATGAGACATGTGTATTAGTACCCTCACAAGCCAGAAAATGTGTTGGGGCTCTTGGAACTGCAGTTACAGGTACTTGTGAGGTTTCCCACGTGGGTGCTGGGAACTGAACTGAGGTCCATTGTCACAAGTGCTCTCGACAACTGAGCGGCCTCTCCAGCTCCTCTGTTGTGCTTTTCTAGTCAGCAAGTTAGGTTTCAAATATCTCATTCAAAATGACATTGTGGGAAAATAAAAGAGTAGGAACTTAAAGGGTTGAATTTGTTACATGCCCCATACTTGGCTAAATCATGATGCCCAAAGCGACCACAATTGAAGGTTTGATTCTTAAAAAGGCAGCAAGAAGCTGTTCCAGGCCACAGATGATGCAAACCACCTAACTAAACAGCTTTCCAATGTGCTTGTGGATCACACAGGCTATGGGCAAAAATCAAACTCCAGGCAGAAGGCTTTGACAGCATAGGACAAAGCCCTCCAGTGAACAGAGATTTGGAGAGCATATTGTCTAATTAGAGGAATTCTTGTTTCTTCCCCTGCCCTCTTTTCTCTTTCTCCCCTCCCTCACACTCCCTCTCCCTTCTTTTCTTCCTTCCTCCTTCCCTTTCTCCCTCCTTCCCTCCTCTTTCTCTTTCTTGACTCCCTTCTATCCATCTTTCTCTTTCTTTCTCTGTCTCTCTCCTCCCTCCCTCCATCCCTTTCTCCCTCTTCTTTCCTTCCTTCCTTCCTTCCTTCCTTCCTTCCTTCCTTCCTTTCTTTTTCTTTTCTATCTATACAGAAACTTCAATATAAAGAGCTGGCTTCTCACTTGCTATGTATCAAGAATGATCTTGAACTTCCTGATCCTCTTTCCTCCACCTCCCAAATGTGCAGATTACAGGCATGTGCCACTGAATCCATTTTATTCTGGGGCTAGGGTATACAGCTGGGCTTTTGTGTGTGTCAGGTAAGTCCTCTATCAGCTAAGTTAGATCTCTACTCCCATAGACTTTAGAGGTGAAGGACACTTTTTGTTGTTGATTTTAGAACATAAGCTTTAGGCTAAACCTTTTGTATTCTGTGAACATTATGATTCCAGTAAAACTTCAGACTAAATAAATAATTTACATGTATCCTTTAGCACTGTCTCGAATAAGTTTTTATTGAAATTATCCAGGTCATCTTTGAACACACAGGGCTTTTCTTCCTTTTGTCTCATCTTGCCATTTCATCTTGTTTAAGCATTATTATTCTGCCATGTTTGTTATTTATTCCCTGGATTTGTTTCAAGGTAGGCTGTTCATATTTATAAGTTGTGAAGGAGAAACAGTTTTGTTTTGGGGGGAAAGTAATATGAGGCTTGAATTCATAAGGGTCTTGAGAAGAGGCCATGATAGGGATAGTTTCGTTGGGTATTCAAGTCAGAGACTTATTCTGTCTTTTTACGTGTGCCTTCCAACATGATTTAAGTTGGTTCTTTGACCATTTCAGACATGTGTACAATGCATTCTGGTTATCCTTTCCTCCCACTCTTTTATTTCCTTACTGCCCCTTGGTTCTTGGGCATAAAAACTGAGATACTCTCTTGTCACTATGGTATGTTTATGTGTATGTGCCCATGTGTATGCATGCACATATGTATGCATGTAAGTGTATGTGCATGTGTGGATGTATGTGTATGAGTGTGCATGTATTTGTGTATCTATGTGTGCATCTTTATGTGCATGCATGTGTATATGTATGAGTGTGTTGAGGGATGGAACTGTTCTTATGGCTGAAGAAAGTAGGCTCTGCAGTATTCTTAGGAACCAAGCACTCTCATGTGATCTTCTTGGCCCTCCTAATTCCTCTGCTCAATTTGTTAGCCAGTTGTAGTAATCATGCTAATTAACAAGAAATCCATTGATGTAGAAGCTTTCCTCCTAGGATAGATAATGTCTTATGAGGAAGCCTTTGGACAAGCTGCCCTTGGACAGGCGCCAACTGCAACAGTATTGGGGGTCTTTATGCAAGAGCAACTTGGAGCTGCTGCACTGAGCTGGACAGGATTGTTTATGACATGATATCTGGACATTTCATTTAGTATTTTCTACATTTTGTTTTATTTCTTTTTCTGTATTTACTTTATTGTAAAGTTAATTAGCATTTTTTGAATAATTTTTAAATATACAAAATTCTGTGTCACTCACATTTGCTGATGATTTACTGGTCTTTTTTCCACTGACAGTTCCACATGAGATTTCTTAAAAATTTTTTCTACTAATATAGTAGGCTATTATATATTTTAGTTTATCATTAGAACACAGTTTTCACTGATTTGATAATCTTCTAAACTGGTTAGAGTTATCAGCAACAATATGTCATGGTACAAGTATATGTATGTATCTAATGTTAGCCACATAAATGGTTTCATCATTCCTCATTAAAATTTACCAGCCTTTCTGATGACATTGTGAAGACAAATTCCTACCTGTGAACTTACCAGATCAAAGAAACTGAGATTTTGAAAGCCTTTACAATGTACTGTCATCCTGTTTCTAATGATTAGATTCAGCTTTTACTTTTGTCATCAGGTAGAGGACAGTGTCCCATCATGCTTTCATTTGGGGATGTCACACACATACCATGGGGGCACATGAGTCAAGGTCAAAGAATAGCTTCAAAGATTTGTTGATGTTGTTTTTCTTTTTCCACCAAAGAAAAAGACTGTATGCACATAGTCAGACTTGGCAGCAAGCACCTTTACCCATGAAGCCATTTTGCCAACCCTATAACTGGATTTTAAAATGAGTCTTTGTGTATTGAAAAGTGTTACATCCTTCTATTTTTATGTATTCCAGTTGTTACTCTGCTACTATTGTTGAAGGGAGGTAGTGGGCTTAGGTATATTGATGGGAAGCTGCTTGCTAATTATTTTCAGTTTGAAATGCTAACACAAGTATGTGTGTTTTCTTTAGCCCTCATACACAGAATTTGACATCAGTGGCAACGTCCTTGCTCTGATCTTCAACCAAGGCATGATCTGGTATGTCAGCTGTTGGACATTTAAGCACATAGGGAAATGTCTCCCAGGTCATTGTTGTAGAAGGAATTGCAGCTGGGTATAGAGAAGACTCCATTCTGTGAATTCCAGCTCTTTATTTTCCTTGGTAGAAATGGGTGGTTGTGGATAGTTTAATTATTCCAGATATTAAATTATCAGCCTGTTTCATCAGTTCTCCTTCAATAAAAATTGAGAGTCTATGTTCTTTCTGCTGGATTGATGTAAAGATTCTTTTCTTACATCCTGTCACACCAGGATTGAACAGGAAACCATCACTCAACAATAGTCAAGCGCATTAGCTCTTGTAAGGAATGAACTATGTTGTTGTACATGGCTTTTGAGAAAAACTGGTAACATTTTCTTGTCACCTTTAAACATACTAAAAACATACCTGACAGCTATTATTTAACAAATATTATCAAACCCAGCACCATACAGATTTAGATACAACACATATTTTAGGAAGTTAAAGTTAAAAATAAGATCTTCATTTTGTAATGTGTTGAATAGGGCCATTTGCACAAGGGAATTTTTATTTTGATGTGAAAAGTCTGTCATATCTTCTATTAAGTAGAGGCATTTTCACTATCAATCCTGACAGGTTATGATAAGTTGATAGATTGAAAACCAGTTTTGAGTTTTAAAAATTGAATCACAGCATGCAATTCATCTGGTGTTGCTGTGTCTTAGAATCTGTCGCTCTCTGCTGAGCATCCCAACCCACACACAGTTACGGGGAAGCTGCTCTTTCTTCCTGGGGACATGGACTGAAGGCTAACTGTACCACCGTCCTGTCACAGGCGCCAGAATAAATTTAGCTGGTGTTTATTTTCTTCTTTTAAAAATTAGCTTCATATGTCATGCACACCTTCCAATCAGAATCACTAGACCCAGTGTATGCTGACAGAGCCTCGAGCCCTCTGCAAACACAAAAATAATTTTGTTTCAGTAACGTAACCGCCACTCCTCAGTCTCCATCATTTCATCAATGGGATCTGTTGAATTTATGCCTCCATAGGTGAACCAGTACAAATAAAAAAATTAGAATATTTTCATGATTGTCAGGTCAGACATGGTTAAGAATGTAATTCCTGTGCCCTCCCTTGCTTTCTATGTTTTGTAAATATGGATCCTGTGTCCAGAGAGTTGTTTTATTTTCTATGTAGGGAAGAATGACAAGGAGGTCTAACCTAAGCACTCACAGACCCAGGAGAGGGAGAGAGAAGCCCTTATGGAGGAGGAGCTTCTTCCATGTCTGTAGACAGCACAGCTACTGGAGTGTTGTAAAAACCATTCCCCTACCTGTGGCATCCATACAATGCCACCGATGCCACTGGACTGCTGATGCCACCGGTGTAAACTTACATTGAATGTCTATTGTGTTCTTCTCGAGCTAACACAGCAGAAATCACTGTTATTGTCCAAAAAGTCATTGTAATTACTACCCTGATTGATTTCGCATGTAATTTTGTCATGAGTCTGCTATTGTTCATACTACAATACTGAAAAGATATAATTGTCTTTTTTTTTACAGTTTGTTAATGGACAGAAAACTGCATGCTTCAAATCTCTGTATTGCCACTTAGTGTTCCTTCTTCTACACTGGTCAGGCTTCCTTCTGGTGAATTCAATTAAAATTTTCAGTTCAAGGGTATATAATTTTAAGGATGTTTAGGTTTTAAATTACATACCAAATTTTGTCTTTGAGTCAAGTAGGCTAAACATAAATGAAAGATCAGGAAGTGATTTGTGTTTTGTGAATGTAACAGAGAAACACACACTCCTGAGTTTCAGAGGCAAAATAACTCATTCTTCCCCTTACCATGAGGTCAGGACTTTGCATGTATATTCTTTGCCTAACTTCCTGGAAGTTGATGAGGGGATGAGGATGTGGTATGGTAGGAAGGTGTAGGGAGGGTAACATGTAAGATATATATATTCTTTCTGCACAGGGTCCACACACACTATGATCCTGCTGGTTTATAAACATGAGGAGCTAGTGCCTGTTAACCATTTTCTATTGATATAATCAACACATGATAGGAATTTTTATGTTCCATTCCATCAGTTTGTGACTCAAGACCTTCAGTTATTGCTTTAAAAGTTGCTGAAGATTGCAGATTACTTGCACAGATATTGCCAAAGTGAAAACATTTGTTGTGATTTAATTCATTGATACACTTAGTTTGAAACTAAATACCGTATGTTTCTGTAATATGCTGAAATGGGAAAAGCACATAATATTTTTTAAAGATCAGAATATAGAAGGGGCAGTAGACACTAAACAGTGTTGGAATAGTGGGGAGTTTTAGATCCACTAGGCATCGTCCATCCAGACCTGTCACCTTTACCCCCTCATTGTTCAGGGTTGAGCAATTTACCTGATACATGCGTGCCCCTGGAGCAACAAGGAGGGCCAAATAAAAATGCTTTCCTTTGCTTTTATCATCTTAGAAGAAAGTCATTTTATAAAGCTAAGATGGCATAATGGTTTATTTTTTTAGTGGAAAGATGATGGCATTAGGTCTGGGTAAGGGACTAAGTGGGATGAGCTGATTATAAGTCACAAACCAAGATGAGGTGACAACATTAACACTGAGGCATTATTGTGCCAGGACTTTTGTTTTTAAGTTATGCCTGTCAAGTCATGTGCATATCACATCCATGTTTATTTTAAAATTATTTTATACCTACTGTGTTAGTCAGAAGTCTCTAAGGAACAGAACTAATCGATTAAAATACAAATATATACATATGTATTTTATTATATTTATAAATTTTTTATTACATAAAATATTATAATAAATTTTACTATATTTATATTATTACAAAATACATATATGTATCTTAAAAATAATTTGAGTGGCTTCCAGGCTGTGGTCTGAGTAGTCCAGCTATAGCTGTATCCTGACAGAAAGACCAAAGATCAGCTGATAGTTCTGTCTATGAGACTGGAAATCTTAGCCGTCCCAATCTGATGATGGAGTCTCAGCAAGATCTTATACAGCTACAAGTTTTAATGAATGTTGGAATTCCCAAGAAGTAGGTTCTAACACCAGGGAAGGGATACCTCAGTATTGATGAGATTGAGAACCGGTGAGAGCGAGGGCAAGCAGACAGAAAGCACAAGCTTCCTTAATTCATGTCTTTTCATGTCACCAGAAGGTGTGGCTTAGATGTAAGATGGATCTTCCAATTTCAAATGATGAAGATTTAGGCTCAATCTCCCAGCTCAAATAATCCAACCAAGAAAAATCCTTGGCAGGTATGCCAAGGTGCTTGGATCTTGGTTACTTCCAAATGTAGTTAAGTTGACAACCAAGATTAGTCATCAGAAGTCTATTTGATATCAACTTGATACACAATCATATCTCCTTATACCATGCTTAACTTTCAAATAAAAACAATAATCAAATCAAATTATGAATAACACAACTCTCCCTCATTCAGCCACAAATAGAGTAAGTGGCTATAGCCGTTGATGAACATTCTTCTAGTCCTATAAATTACTTACATATGACGTATGTATACATGTAAACACACATGCACACACAGAGGTAGGTAGATTTAAGATATCTAGATTTTGAATTGTGTGCAAAATTTCATCTTGGTCTCAGATTGTACATAATGAAACAGAACCCCTCACATCTTCAAAATAAAATATCTTGTGTAGACTGAGGGAGAGCTCTGATACCATGCCTTATCCTTACTTTAGAAGTACTTACTGATGGAATAGCCTCTACCTGGAACATTGCTCTCAGGGCAGTTGGAAGAGAACATAAAACCACATAGGTCTGGTAAAGTTTTCTCCCAGAACTGAGATATCTTATATATAATCATCTTTTATTGCCGCAAACAAGTCACATATACAACCCTGAGATTTATAACAAGGTGGACCTGATCAGCCCAGGTGCTAAGCTTTGTAATTCTAACTAACTGGAACAATTGGTAACTTATTCTTTTTTAAATGCCAACTTCTCTCTTGCTAGTTACACAGTGATGTGTAGCAAAGGTGCACAGTGATGTTTTAAAATCTATCTTCCCATTAAAAAATAACTTCTTACAAAGTTTGCCATCAGTTCATTATGAAATCATTCAGATTTGTTGCTTGGCATCCTACAAGCAAGATAATTTCAATTGTGGCAAGATTTCACTTTTTAAAAGAAAAGATTAACTTTAGGATGGTTCAAGTGCAATAAGATACTTTCTTCTTCCTATTTAAAAATATTTTTTTAAGTATACAAAAATTTCACTGCCTTAGTTTCTATGTTTTTCTCCCTGTTGTGATTAAAATAAATTTACAAAAGCAATTTACAGGATCAATGACTTATTATTGCTCACAATTCCAGATGACAGTCCATCATATCAGGGATTTCAAGATAGCAGGAACTTGAAAAAGCTAGTCATATTCTGTCTATAATACAAAGCAGAAAACAATGAATGAATATATAAATACACATACATGCTCATATTATTTTAGTTCAGATTTCTTGCCTAGGGAATGGTGCCATCTATAGTGTGCGCGTCTTTCCAAATTAGTGTATCAAGATAATTCTCCACAGATGTACCCACAAGTCAGCGTGATCTAAATAATCCCTGATTGATATTCTTTCCCCAGCTGATACTAGCTTGTGTCGGGGTGACAATTAAAAGTAAACACACTTAGTTAAACAGTTACTATGTACACTTAAGAAGTACAAACTATTAAAACTAAAGTTCTAAAAATATAAAGATTTTATTATAAAATAGAGATTTTATTATAATTGGGACAGTTTAAAAAATAGGGTTCTGCTCTGTTTGTGAAGTAAGTATAGTGTTCTCTTTGGTTTTTATTGATATATTGAAACTCAGATTACTGTGCAAATGGACTTTCTCATCAAACTAAACTTGTTATTTTTTTTCTAAATAGGACTATTGATAGACATGGTATTTATGGTTGCGTCTAGCAACATGGTTTTTGATTTTGGTAAGAGGACGTGGGCAACTTGGCATTGGACTTGGAATTGAGCAGTGTTCTGATTCCTTTCTAGGATGGGCTCCTTCTTTGCCCCGAGCCTTCCAGGTATCAACATCCTCAGGCTCCACACATCCATGTATTTCCAGTGCTGGGCTGTGATGTGCTGCAATGTTCCCGAGGCCAGAGTCTTTAAAGCTTCCAGATCCAACAACTTCTACCTCGGCATGCTGCTGCTCATCCTCTTCCTGTCTACCATGCCCGTCCTCTACATGATCGTCTCCCTCCCGCCATCTTTCGATTGCGGGCCCTTCAGGTCTCTCAGATTTCAGATTTGACTTGAGCATAGTATTTATTTTGGGTTGAAATGGGATCGGTCATTCCCTGTACAGGCTTTTTTAAAATGTGACATTTGACATTGGTAGAAATGAGATTCTTTGGTAGTCATGCCATCATGTGACATGGACCATCTCAGACAATTCCTGGCTATTGTCTCTCTTGAGAGTCATAAAGGGGAAATATTTCGTAAGGATACAATATAGATGCAAAGTCTTGCTGTTTCCGTATTTGGGAGAGCCAAGAGCAACATTTGACTATGCTAGTGCAGACATGAGTGTTTTCCTGATGCTATAGCATCATTACATCCACACATAAATCGGCTTTGGTTAGATTTCATGGGGACCTTGAAAAGAAATAATTTCCCATTGATTAAATAAGAGGTGGGTGGAATCACTATTAAATAATGATGCACATTGAAAGAGAGTTTTATATATTGTGATCCAAAGGGACTTCATAAATTGAAAATTGGTATGCTCCTTTCACAATTTTTCTACCCACGTGTTACTCCAATCAATAATCAAGATCCAGAAAGCACTTTGACTCATTAAGGCTAGCTTTTCTATAGTTTTCTAAAATACATATCAAGAAACAGCGTCTTTGGGAGCCTGAGGATAGGATTTCATTCCCTCAGAACTACCTGTGAACCCATGAACCCCTCAGTTATCTCTACATGTTGTTTCTGATAGGCATGCATTTGATGCAATGAGGGTGTAACGGCAGGAAGTCTTGTCAATGCTAGACCCAATGCTCTACTGGTCAAATAGCATTTTCCATTTGTGTTGTCATAACCAAGGGATTTCTCAAGTCAGAATGTTTGTTGCCTAAGACTAAATTTTTATTTACTATGTTTTCACACCAATAATTCCCTCAATTATTGTTCCTAAAGTAGTTCAGAATTATCTTGTATCTATCAGACTTGGAAAACTGACTGATAAGCCTTGTACATCCTCTCTCTGTTTCTCTACGTGTTTGCTTGTACACTTGTGCATACACATGTGCAAGCATACATGTGCTCACCTATCTGTTGGTAAGTAGACTGAAATAAATAATGCAAAGAGTGACATCTGGAGGCTAAATAGGAAATTGCAGTCTTGAAGTTGCCATTAATCCGAAAGAAAAATTCAAATAACAAACCCTTGAAAAGTCTACCATTAATGAAACCTACCCATGTGAGTTTGTATCTAAGATACATTATAAAGATGTTTTTACCTTTTACTAGGAAGTTGATCTACATCCTCCCCAGCAAAACACTAGAATGAACCTTTGCTCTTTTATGCAAAGTGAGGGAAACCTAAATGCCAAGCTGGGTGGTGTCACAGACTTGAATTACGAGGCAGAAACATGCAACGATTATACAATTTTAGCTTCTTAAGTTCCATTCCCTCTGGCTTTCTGGTTTCTTGGGTTCCTCAGCAAAACCAACTTACACCGATTTTTACTAGGAATCAAGGGACGGCAAACATGGCATAGTATGTGACTTTTACCATGTATTTCTGACTGACACATTTAGGTGCAATGACTACCAATATTGTTATTTTTGAGATCAGAAAGCACCGTATGTTGGCAGTGGGCATCAGAAAGAGGTTTACTGTTTCCTGGTAGTTTTCCTGCAACTTCCTTCCTGTGGACCAAGCCAATGCTCAACTCATTCTTCCTCCACGCCAAGGGTCAGAAAAGCTACTTTGTTCGAGAATGAGACAATCACAATTTCTGTGGTTTGCTATCCTTAGGAACTAGGTGTTGTGGTGTTATCCTTCTGCTGAGCGAAGGTTCCTAGACCACATCTGGTGTGTGGGCCAGACAGCAAACCAGCAACAATGCATTTGAAAGAGGTTAATATGAAACTTGAATTTTGACCTCGGATTTGAATTTGAGGACAATAATGCTGTCTGATTGTTCTTAGGTTATTGGTGTGTCTTCAGCTAAGATGTATATAGCCCACTTAGTTACCCATGAAAACAATTTGCTGGACTTTTCCAACACATTCTGCTAAGTTTTCTAGAAAATTGTTAAAATCATTATTTAGGGGATTTAATTTAAATTGTTGGTAATTTAAAAACTATTTCTTTGATAACAATATGAGGAAAGCTTTTCTAATTGTTCAACGATGTTTCTTCCAATCCGATAGCCTTCTCCCATCTTCACCAATAGTTCTGAACAGTTTATAGTTCTTCAGTTCCCCTGACCTTCTTTTTACATTGTATCAATTTTATATTTTTCCTATAAAGCAATCATCCTATATGGCATAAAAAATTTAGACATATTTATCCATTAAATGCTGCTCATTCTCCCACAGACCTAAAACAATAACACCAAGCATGTTGGCATTTGTTCATGCTTGTTTGTGTTCATTTGTTCATGTTCAGCGGTCTCAGTCTGAGGTCATAACTAGATCTAAGCATGTGGAGCTTTAACAGTGAGCACAGTGCTTGACATTTTTGTCACCATTAGTCCCTTTCAGTTAGATTTTATGTGTCAACTCTTATCTGTCTGTTGTAAAGGAAAACACTATAATCCATAGTCTGATAACTACTTGGGATTACACCGTGTCTCTTGAAAGATAGTATTTATCCAATCTGAAGTGGGGGGGGAACTCCATCTGATCTGGGGGTTGTGGGACATATCCATTTTTCTTAAATATTAAAAGATTAAAAACCAAAAGTAAGCATATGTAATACTATACTAACGTAACTGAAAATAGGCCTATTTCACTTTTCTGTGGATTACAACATTTTATAGTAGGATCAATACACATATTCAAAGGAAGTAACTTGGCACCATGAGTAGTTCACCGATTCTAGACACTCCACACTAAGTGAAAGCTTTCTGCTCTCACTGTTGTAGTTCAGAGGAGCTGAATTTCCTAGACCCTAAACCCTTAGGAGGATCTCACTGGGAGCTGTCCAGCGTGAGGGATCTGTGTGCAAGGCTCCTCCTTCAGGAGTGCAGCTTCACTTAGATCTCTGACAAATGAAGTCGGCTGGGCGATGAGTAGAAGCCGTGGTGTGGAATGAGATGTTGGGTTATTTGCCAGTTTTATCCCTCCAGTCTATTTCTTGTATTCATTTCCAAAGACAATTAAAAACCGAGTGTACTGAATACTGAGTTCAGAGAGAGAGAGAGTCCTCCCAGAGCAGCTGTCTTGGGAGCGTTGGAATTACTACACATAAAATACCACTCAATCAAAATTTTAGAAGTACATTATTAAAAATTCTTCTGAAGCTGTAATTTTCCTAAATGCTTTGCTTCTCTGTGCGTACTAAGATGAGACTGCTCTGTTCATATTGTACCCTCTAGTTTTAACAAGATGTGGTCAGAGTGTTAGGTGGACAGCACACTATCAGATCCTTAACCCACAAGAGAACCTCTGCAGTGTTAGAGAAATAGTTTCTTTTCTCACTGTAACCATGTTTTACCTTTGTTTTAAATTCAACCACCCACTACCACCACCAGTGGTAAAAACAGGATGTTTGAAGTCATTGGTGAGACCCTGGAACATGATTTCCCGAGCTGGATGGCGAAGATCCTGCGGCAGCTTTCTAACCCCGGGCTGGTCATTGCTGTCGTTCTGGTGATGGCGTATGTGTTTATTCTCAGTCTCCATTTGAGCCCCTTCTCTTCCAAATTCTTTGCTGACTGCATGATGGTGGTCGCTGAACGACACAAGCCATCTTCTGCTCCTGCTGGATGCGATTCACAGCCATCTGCATCTGTCTCTGCCTCCCTAGGATTATAAGATTTGTTCCCAAGTAACCAAAATAATTATCAGTAAACAGCTAAAGCAAGGGAAACATAAGTGCTAAGCACTAAATCTAATCAGCATGTTGAATTCCCCTTCGCAGCACGGCTCCCACCTCTTATTCTATAAAGCAGATGGCTGTGAATACAGAAATTATGAGCCTCTGTGTTAATATTCCCCTTGAGGACCCTCTAGGCCATATTTTAGGGCTAAAGGCCAAAGGAACATTAAAATAACACCCCATTCTTTTTTTTCCTTAGCGGGCTGTCAATAACTGCATCTGCAGTAACAGAATCAGAGGAGCAGAGTGTTCCCAGTTACCCCAGGCTACCCCTGAAAAGTCAGAGTGATATTTAAAAGAAAATGTATCTGAAGGATTTTGTCCCTATTTTTCTTTCACGTTTGGCTTGAGCAGTATAAAGATTTGTCTTCTGGAAGAACTAAGAGGGATACTCCCCCTCTTTACCAGCCCCTCCTAATGAGAAAGTCTGGAATCACTGCTGCTTCGGCTCAGTGACAACAAGCACGAAGTCACTCCTAGGGATGCTGGCTCCACAAGGTTGATATGGAGGACTGAATCTAAAGGTGAAATGAGCAAAACTTGGAGCTGAAACTCCAATAAGCTTGGAATAAACAAGCTGAATGCTGACTCAGTTACCATGACTGTTCCTCATGGCCGTGTTCACGGCCATAGTCACAGAAAGGGGTGAGAACAAGGCCCATCTTCACTTTTATAAATGAACAAACATGACTGACATGCTCGTTTCTAAGTGAGCTTCATGCTAACATGTAAAGTGGGACCCAGGCAGACCCCAAGAAATCCAGTGTCCACTTCATTTCTATGGCAGCAGCGTCCAGGTGGGAGCAATAGCAACTCAGAGCTCCTGCAGCAGTAACAAATGTTACAGTCCTATGTCACAGAGCCTGATTAAGAATCAGCGCCGGTCTCTAGATTATGCTTCTTAGAAACATCATTCGCCAGGTGGCCCTTGAATTGATTTTTTTTTCTCCACAATTTCTTGAGAGTGCAGTTTCTGAGAGCATGTTAATAAGGATCCTGTAGCCTTTGGTTCAGTTTCTGTAATAGTACAAATGAGATCTTATCTGACACAGACAGACAGACAGATACGCATACAGACCCCAAAGGGCAGCTTTTGCTACTACATTCATAATTTATCATGAGATTTGCTTTTAAGCAAAGGGACACCAGTATTAGAAGGCCTGTCTCTAAAGATCTGCCGAACTTCCTCAGGATTTTATGCCACTCTCATTTCAGGGACCCCAGAGTGACTCGTTTTCCCCACAATAATCATAAGGAGTAGCTGCACTAATCACATTGTCATTAGCACACAGATGATCTGCTCCCGAATCAAGAGTTCGATCAGTGGGACAAAGACTCACCTGTCCCTCTTGCTTTGGTTCCCTCTGTTTATTTGCACCAACAAAAGTTTGGAATCAGTGGGACTGCCAGAAGGTCTAAAAGTTGCTTGTTGGGAATGGTTTAAGGGTGTTCGAAAACAGCTAACACAGCAACATGACACTGTAGACTACACAGGTGTTGAGTCTCATCTGTAGCTGTCCTAGGACACTTATGACCCAATGCTAAAAAAATGGCACTTATGGAATACTCTTAGTGACGCAGAAGTAGATAGTATAGGAGGATAGACAAAATTGGTCATGGCATATATATAGTTAAACATCTAAAGATGTAAAGAACACCCTTGATATAAGAAGTAAAGAAAGCACTCTGGGGTGCTGACTCTGACGTGTGAGCCATAGTTTCACAGTTCTTGACAGAGAGGGAACGTGGCAGCACAAGGGTTAAAAAGATTTCCTTGAAGGGGTTGAATTTTGTTTTAAGACCCTGGACTTTAAATCCAAATTGCAGTTTACTACTCATCTTTTCCCCCAAATTCCATTGCCCCACGTTCTTCTTTAAGAGACCCCAGCAATTGGCTCAGATTTTTATTACCATTAATTAGAGAATGTTGCAAGCATTTTAAATTTCCCAGTGGACTATATTAAATCCACTTGGATAGTTTTCAGTATTCACATAGCATTTGGGTTAGTTTTCTGTAGGTGCTGTCAGTGAAAATGTGAGGCACACCCAGTTAGGGGCTTAAGGAATCCCAGAACTGAGAACTTTACATTAACCTATATCCAGAAACTTTTCCAAGAAAATTCTTATTCTACACACACACACACACACACACACACACACACACACACACACACACACACACCACACACACACAATTTCATGCCAGATGCTGCCCCAGATGTTTTCCTATATGTAATTTCAGGCAAGCTCTAGCTAACCACAGAAGAGATAAACCGAACTAAACCGTGTCAATAATTCTGCTGCCAGCACCAGATGGCTCCTAAAGGATGTTCTCTGGCATGTGGGTGGGCAGAGAAAATGTGTTTAATCTCCAGTTATTTGTAGTGGGGCCAGCACCAGCTATCTTTCCTTTTTACTACAGTTCCCCTTTGCTGCTTCATTTTGCCCAAAGAGAAAATGAGGATATTTATTTTGTCAGAATCGTTGAACTGGAATTTGCTTTTTCTAGAAATGTAAATGCCATTTAAAATCCAAAATTATTCCTTGGTGAAACAGTTTCTTTTTGAGGGAGGAAGAAAGGCAAATGTTGTATTCTATGGTGGGAGGGGAATCCATGTTAATGAAGTTATGCCCTTGAGGATTTTATTCTTGGTTGTAAAGGCTAAGGGCCAAATAGCAAGTTCAGACATTCAGCCCGTTCCCTAAACTTCAGCAGACCTGCTGTTTTCGTTGCTGCTCTTGTCATTGCTCAGAAGGAGACTGCAATTATAATTTAAACTGATGATAATACACTTACAAGGAGCTAACACTGGGCCTTGTGGAACGACGGGTAGCATACTAGGTGGCATTTCCAAAACTTTTGTGTCAGCTTGCTGGCTTTGCCCTAGTCATTGTCTAATTTTAACTGTGCTTTATTTCAGTGACATTGGGGATTGAACCTATAGCTTTACTCATGTTAGATGAGTGACCTGCTGCTCTACACCCAGGGTCTCACTCTGTTTCCTTACCTGACCTTGAACTTCCAATGTAGCCTAGCCAGTGAACATGAAATCCTCTTGCTTCATCCTCTCTGCTAAGTATATGGACATCTCCAGACATGGGTTCTAAGTATACCACTTTACTTCTCTGGACCTCAGTTCTTACATTCAGAATATCACCCTTTGAGTAGAGAGTACCTTGTGTTCCATTTCATGTTATCATTAGTTAATATAGTCTTAAGGAGAATAATGGGAAACTGAGAAATGCCATCAATTTTATTTTATTCTATTTTATATTTTAATTTAGTTTGACCATCTATTATCTCAATGCTACCGCGAAGGGCCAGAAAGCAGCAAATCTGGATCTAAAAAAGAAGATGAAAATGGTATAATATAATTACATATGTATTACATATGTATGTTTTATAACGTCTTTACCAACGTCAATTAGAAGAAATCTGAATGTACTCTTTTCTCCTGTTTTATTGCATAGCAAGCTTTGGAGAACAAAATGCGAAACAAAAAAATGGCAGCTGCTCGAGCAGGTTGGTGATATGTTTTGTTTGGATGTCTAGTGTTCCTAAGAGTACACTCTTCCTTCCTCCACATGAAGCATTTGATGGTCAGTGCATTGTTGTCCCCAATAGCTCTTTCCATGGTTCCCACCATCCATCATCTCAGATCTTCCTAAGTTTCTATCCAAGGTGTTGATTTCTCTTCCGTGGGAGGTGGTTAGAAAAAGGGATGGAAAAATTCAACAATGTAAACTTAGGGGCACAGATGAAAAAGTGATCTTAACACCTGGCAGAAAATAATAAATATTTACCTCCGGTCATGTGCAAATAGCAAATGCATTAGGACTTCTTTTGACTAGTTTTATACATGAGGAAAATGAATCCCCTTCTGAACTCACCATAGTCACCATCAGAAGTTTTTTCTATCCTATCACATTTTACTTTTATTATTTTCTTAACACTGAAGCTTAACCCCAGGATCAACCTACACAAAACTGTGTCCTCAAACTTTTTATTTGCTTATTTGGGTATGGGCTATCATTCAGTTTCGAAGGCTGCCCTTGTATTGACTCTGTAGCCAAGGCTTTCCTTGAATTTGCAACCTTCTGGACGTGGCCTACCAAACAACTAGGATAGCAGTTGTATGTTAGCAGGCTAACTACACTGCTTTTTAAACCTCTTCAGTGTTTAAAATATACTTCTAACTGCTGAGTGACTGCATCTACAGATGTAAGCAGCTACGTGCTATAAATACTCAGAAAAATAAATTACAACCATACTGGGCACAAAGGCTTTTTATTTACCACCACTAATCAACAATATGACAGCTGGGATTTGTGTATCTACAGTGGTGAAGTTAGACCTAATCCCTTGAAAATAAGGCAGTGCATCATTGCTCAAATAAAGGCTACTTTTATTGGCAAAAACTAATTATGGGTCTTGATCGAACAGCACAACCTTCACCACCAACACAATGATAATAAAAAGATACTGAACAACTTGAATGAAAATCTTTCCTAACTCATAACTTTTTAATAAATTCTTTCTAGTAGTAGAACTTTAATCTCTTCTTAGAAATTTTGAAAAATAGTCAACTCAAACCGATTTAATTTGAAAAAGAGACACCTGTTAAAACACGTAAACATGGTCCTGTAAATCTACAGAGCACTTGTTGCTTGTTTTGCTGAAACTGGAGGTTGAAACTCCAAACCCTTGTAAGTTTTGAGCAAGATCTCTCATTGAGCCGAAATCCCATGCTTCCTTCCTTACAAACTGGTGTTTTTGTTCTTTGTTCATTCTTGTCTTTTTCAAGATTTTTGAGACAAGGTCTAAGTGGATCAGACTGGTCTTAAACTCACAATGTAGCCCAGGTGGCCTTGAAATTGTTATTCTCCTGCTTCATCCTCTCGAGTAGTTGGGATCACATGTCTGAATCTTCACTTAAAATCTGCACTGAGAATGTGCTCAACACTGAGTCCATTTTCAGTCGAGAGTAGGCTGCTTTCACTGCAGCTGACGTCTACCAGGATGCTATTTGATTCCCATCCTAGTTCTTGACCACATATTAACTCCCAAGAGAACTGAGTCTTGAATTTGAATAGCTTCCTGAAAATGATGAGGTAATTTCTTTCCTTGAAATTCTGTGGGATTTTGTCATTTTAGATCAAGCCCACTTGGGTCATAACCCCTAACCCCTCAGTCAGTAACTGGATCTGGGCAAGAGTTTAATAGGTGGTTGCAGCCAGTGAGGACTTGTTGCAGAAGATATGCCTGTTCAGCTTCCTGAAGTACTAAAATGCACTGAGGAGGACCCAACAGTGTAAGAAAAGGGAAAAAATGCTGGATAGTCCCAAAGAGCATGACTCAAGACATTGCTTCCTTGTCTCCTTTAAACTTAAAGTTTTAAAGCTATTTATTTTCTCCCAGTATGCAGAAGTGTAAGAGGAATCACAAGAAGCTGACATGTGTGAAGATGGTGTTGTACAGGTTGCAGACTATTCTTGTCCCAACCATTGCTACCGAGGAGCACTGAAGAGATGCACACGATTATGAACTCTTTTACAAAGTTACAAATCAGCCCCTTTTCCCTACTCTAGACAGTTGTCTCCCGATCTCAGCTTCCCAACCCAACTACACCAAGACAAACTTTTTCAGCTCTCTTACTTGGTTCTCGAGTGACTCATCTCCAAATGGCACATTTTTGTTGTTTCTTTACCTCTTCTTTTTATTGTCAATTAATTATTGATTCCAATGCAAATAAGGATTTGGCTCTTTTCACATCCATTCTCTAAGCATTCTGCTCATGTTACTTGCTTGGATTAGGATGTTATTATTTCCTATACTAATTTTCTCAAGATTAATATTTTTCTGTATTTCACCAATCCAATATCTAAATTTCTGTGCCTCATCCAATTATACTCTTCTACATTCTGCTCTGTTGTAGAAGGCCCCATCACTCTGGAAATTCAGGCACTTTGATTGCATGTAATTTTTCAATTTTCTTGTTAGTGATTTCTTTCTATCCATTTTCTACTTGTGGAATTCCTAATATTTGGCATCTTGGACCAGTTTGTAAAATTCCTATTTATTTCTTATTCTATGTCTTTTTGCTTTAGCAATTACCACTCTTCTTAGCTTTAATTTTTAAAATTTCTTCTGGTCTTTTCACTTCAGCCATTATAACTTGACTTTTGCCAAATTATTTTAGTTTCTAAATGGCATCCCATTCTTTTTGAAGACAGTAATGTCCTTTCTTCATAAAAATATTAATTCCTCCTTTTGAAGTTTCTCAGCTTTTCATAGTCTCTTTTCTCTAAGCTCTTTGTCTTCCTCTGACATTGGTTGTAACATGAGGGCCGGCTTGTTGGGGTTTCTGTCCCACCCAGTACCCCAACAAGCCAGCAAGTCCCAAGGAAAATCACACAGAGTCTACATTAGGTTATAAACTGATTGGCCCATTAGGTCAGGCTTCTTGTTAACTCTTATAACTTATATTAACTCATTATTCTCATCTATGTTAGCTATAATGGCTCCGTACCTTTCTCAGCTGGGCATGTTACATGCTGCCTCTTCGGTGGTCTGCGCAGGAGTGGCAGAGGAACTTCTCTGCTTCCCAGAATTCTCCTGTTCTCATTGCTCCACCCCTACTTCCTGTCTGGCTTTCCTGCCTATACTGCCTGCCTGGCCAATCAGCATTTTATTAAAATATGATTGACAGAATACAGATAATTCTCCCGCACCAATTGGTCACCATTACAACCTTCCCTCTGTTCGTCTGTGGCTCCTGACAGCCAAGGTATAAATCAAATTTGTATGCTCTGAGTGTATGAATGGGGCAGGGGCAAAGAACTCCATGAAACCCTGTCAGTATATTTAGGTTTTCCTGTTCCAGAAAAGTCAGCACCAAACTTCAGCCTAGCAAATGGAGGGATGAGGATGTGGGTGGGCCTCAACTTCAAGCTTATAAATCATTCATGTGTGCTTCTTGTCTTCACTGTGGAACTCCTTGTAGTTTTCTAGATATTGAACACTTGTATTTTACTTTTTCCAGGAAGAAAAAGAAAGTCCATCAATCTTCTGCCCATATGAGAAGTTCTACATTGGTGCTAAGAAAGGAAATTGATCTGAGACTCTGATTGAGTTTTGTTTTATTTATTGATTTTCTGAAACAGGGTCTCATTTTGTATCTCAGACTGGTCTCAAACTTCCTAGGTATCTCAAGGCTGGTCTTGAGTCTTGAACTCACCATCTACCAGCTTCAGCTTCTACAGTCCTGGGATTACTTGAATGTATCATCATCCTCCTCATCCATCTTCTGACTACCTCTTAGATACCTGAAACCCCATCCTTATCTTATGTTTTTATTTCTAGAAGATGCTGTTCCTGATCACTGTATCTTTGGGGATTTTTCTGTGTAAACTCCATTCCTTCTCATCTTCTTTTCCCCCCACTGGTTTAGTATTTCTGTTTGTTCTGACTGACAAGTTTCTTGTTTACCCATTAGTTTTCCTGCTCCCTGCCTCTCAGGTGCTTCTGATCTCTCCTCCATGGCAGGCATTCACATTGCTTCCCAAAGGTTCTGCTTGTTCAGTCCAGTGCACTCCCCTTCACAGTCTAGGCAAATATTATCCTATGCCAAAAGGGAAGTGAGTTCATTTGTTCTCCATAATGATTCTGCTTAATCCACACAATTACTCAGAGAGTGTTTACCTATTGGGATGCAGTTTGCCTTAGGGGATTGGTGACCATTGCCTAGTTTTATTGAAAGATGAGGGATTAGAAGCATCCTGATATAGTACTTCTATGGAATTATGTTACTAGATTATTTTTTAAAATTGTGAGTAGAAGTCTTGATTTCTGTGACATAAATTCTAGATAAGATTTATTATCATCTTTATTGCTTAAAATGATGCTATCATGAATAACATGATAGTTATCTGGTTCCCATAATGTTGATAGTTATTGAGAATGTGTACTTAGTATTTAATAACAAAAGAAACTCTTTTATCTGAAAATGAAACAAAATGGGTTTCTATATTTATTGCATAAGCAGTAATTATGGACCAAATAAGAATCACTTGTATTCTTCTTTCCCTAAAGTTTGTGAGAACTTTGTAAAATGGAATAGAGATATTTTGACTACAAAATTCCAAATATTGTTTTAAAGTGGAGCAAATTGGAAAGATAATAGATTTCAAACTACCTCATTTAGAATCATTTATGTGCACTGATAGCTGAATTTTCATTTGCCTATTTTTTATCTCTCTTTCTCTCTCTTGTTTTAAACAGCTGCAGCTGGTGGTGGCCAGTAACTTCATCAAACATCCTGGGAGGCTCCGAAGTACTCTTCACTTCTTTTTATGAATATAGTGAATGGCGATGGGAAGGACCAGTGACCTAGCATTGGGGAACCACTGCCCTGTATGCTACCACTGCTGGGTCATCAAGGCCATAGCCTCGACCATCTATGAAGGGCTCATCAGCTCTCCTTGAGCAAGAAGAATCTCATCATATTCTGTATTTCTGTGGGTTATGATACTTTTTCTCTTACTTCCCCTACATGTTCTCAAACTGAGTTTAAGTGGGGGTGTGATCTAGTGATACAAATTACTGGGTATAATTAATATTTTTAAAAGTATCAGTTTTAAAGGATAATTTTTCAAAAGTCAATATTTCCTTGTATGGACTCTTTTTTAGTTTTTTCCATTGGGAGTGGGAATATAATAGCACCATTTTCCCCTCCAAATTTGGAACTATCTGAATGAAATATTCATTGTGACCATTGGTTGGCTCACTGCTTTATGTATATTCTTTTTATTAATTCATTGACATGATAAAGTTGATGTCTTTCTCACCCATACAAATGTCATATTTGTATAATATTAATTTAAAGAGACTTGGCTCACTTTAAAAATATGACATCCTTCCTCCTTCTTTTTTTGTATTTCTACCCATCAGCCCTCAGATATGCCCAGCACCTTTGTATTTACAACTGGATTCAGTATGAAAGGAAAGATGCTTTTCAGGAGATATTTATCACATGTAATTTGATATTCCCTGCAGTGCCGACTTAACAATAGTTTATCACCATAAGGAGGCATGTGGTTCTTAGACAAGCTGGCCCTTTATGAGTTCAACAAAAGAAGATAGCATTAATGACTTGTGTCCTGTCAGAGTCTCCTCATTTAACCTCCAACATTCATTCCTGAAATTCGATTGTTGTAGTTTGTGTTTGTTCTTTGCTTTTTTTTTTTTTGTTCTTGTTGCTGTTGAGATTAGGAAATCATGCCTTCAGTCAGGGCTTTAGTTTATAGTGTCGTTTAAACATTATGTTTATCTAAAGTTTGAGTTCACTGAACGGCAGCAGGCAGAGCCCTTCTTGCCTTGTGCTGTAGCCTTGGTAGTGTCTCGTAACTCACAGCATCCTTTCCCAGAGCTGAGCTAACCTCCCATCCCTCCAGACTTTCAGACTTTTGTTGCCCTTCGACTTTACTCCTCCTCTTTAACCTCCTACTGGCCGCGAAAGGTCAGACTGTTCTCTTGCCAATTTTCGACTCACTTCCCCAAATTTCCTTGTCCAGATAGCATCTATTCCCAATCTTTTCCTATTTCATGTCACTCTCCTAATAGGGTTCCTTATACTGTTACATCTGTAGCTGCAGTGTAGCACCTGTACTGATTTTCTGTGATTTTTTTTTATGGTGGTATTGCTTCTTGCATGCATGACTAAATTGTAGCTCTTTAGGAGCAGGGATCATATCTTCTCACTCTCTTATAGGTCTCATACAGTGCTGTGCACAGTTGGGCACTGCATAAATGCTTGTTAATTAAATTGAATCAATTTGACTTATAGCAATTGTGTTATGAAAGAAAAGACTTGTGTTAGGCACATGAAAAAAAAATGGTCCTAAAATGTATGAAATGGAAGAACTCCTGCCAGGCTTTTGTTATCATTAGACTGTAATGCAGATGAATAAATAAAGACAGTGTTGATTTCTACAAGGGTTGTTTGAGTACTATGTTTGATGAATACAGAGAATCATCAAATTCAGAAGTGAATGTCACCCTTGCTCTAGATCTACTTCTTAAGGATGAAGAGAAGACAGTGTATTTGTAAGGTTGTCTCTCTCCTAAAGCCAGCATACTTTTGGAAACTATTTTAATTTTCTAAACATTCAAACTTTATTTGCCAAGTTTTAGTCTTTCCACATACTAAAAATCAACTTTGGGTTTTAAAAGCACTTACACACGCTGTCCTGTTTTAAGTTAAGAAGTTTTTAGAAACTGTAACCTTTCTGTCTTCCGAGAGCTACTGAAAGCATGTCTGAATGGCTGACCCCATAGACAAGGGTCTGGAGCAGAGAATGCTGGATTCAAAGGTGTTCTGAAGACCTTTTCACTCAGGTGCTTAGACAGATAGAGTTTACTTCTGTATTCTTACTATGTCAAAGGCAAGGAAACAAACATCTAGAATGTTGTAACATGAAGGGGCCTGCTTGTTTGTGTTTTCTGTCCTGGCCAGTTTCCACAGCTGTTCAGCCCCAAAGGAAATCACACCAAGATCTCTGTAAGTTATAAAGCTGATTGGCCCATTAGCTCAGTTACTTATTTGTTCTTGTAGCTTATATTAACCCATTATTCTTATCTATTTTTGCCATATTCCCCACCTTTTTCAGTGGGGCAGATCACATCCTGCTGCTTTGGTGGTCTGGGCAGGAGTGGTAGGAATCAGCTTCTTCCTTCCCAGAATTCTCCTGTTCTCATTGCATCACCTCTACTTCCTGTCTGGTTTTCCCACCTATACTTCCTGCCTGGTCAATCAGCGTTTATTTAAAACATGATCGACAGAATACAAACAATTCTCCTGCACCAGAATGTAAATTTTTGGTGTGGGACCATGGTCTGTATTTGGTCAATTATGTTTTAAATAAATGCTGATTGGTCAGTAGCAAGGCAGGAAGTATAGGCGGGACAACCAGACAGAAAGTAGAGATGGGTCAATGAGAACAGGAAAATTCTGGGAAGAAGGAAGCCCATTCCTCGGCAGTCCTGCTTAGACACAGAAGAAGGAAGATGTGACTGCCTCACTGAAAAAGGTACCGAGCCATGGTAAACATAGATAAGAATAATGGGCTACTATAAGTTATAAGAATTAGTTAATAAGAAGCCTGAGCTAATGGGACAAACAGTTTATAATTAATGTAGACCTCTCTGTGATTTCTTTGGGGCTAAATGGCTGTGGGACCTGGTTGGAGGACAGAAACCAGGCAGGATAGAAACCCTGGCAACAAATTTTCTTCTTTCTGAGAAGAATAAAAAAAATCTCTGATAAATATACACAAAATAACTTTATTTATCTGGAGAGGTTTACCATGCTTGAGAAAATAGACTGCACTTCAACCCACTTTTTGGATGATTTCCTTGGCTCGCAGGGGCATATAATTTAAGTTATATCTATGAATTTATATTAACAAAATGTTCAGCTGAGCTGTTTTCTTATTCTAATAGAACTATGGCCAGATACATATACCAAAATGGTAATTCATCAGGAATCAAATATGAGAGGCTTAAGAATGGGTTTGACAGGCATTCTTAGTTCTCAATGCATGGCTGCATTTACGTTTTTAGAAGACTTTGAGACTTAACCATAACTTAAAAAGTAATAGATTAAATCCCAAGGAATATCTAGCTTTATTTTGCTTCTTCTCTTAACATATCCAATACCATTGAAAGTATTTCTGAATATTTCATTGACTATCAAACTACTCAGTAATATTGTAGTTTAATTCATCCTACTATTTCAACGTTATAGGTTTAAATTTTAGTACTATAAGCAAATTTTAAGTTTGCATACTTTTAGAACAGTTCTGTGTGGAAGCACTGAGCATAGACTCTTATGTCAAGATATTCATATTTCAAGACAGTTTAAGCTTATTGTTTTATTTATATTACTTCTTATTACTTAAAATATGTTTGCTATTTCATAGCATGTGTTTTGCAGTCACTAAACCTCTCTCATGATGCTGGTTTATTTGTGGCTATGTGAAATACTTTCAAGAACTATCTTAAGTTTCTGAGAGTCTTAAGAAGAAGTGACATCATCATGGCCATCCACCAACTCTCAAGTCCTGTTGGAAATCAAGTATTATCTATATTTGCAAGCCTGCCAATGTGTTCTCTGTAGAGGCATTCTTCTCATAGTTTATTATTTAAAACATTTGGTCATAGTTACATTTCTATTTTGAGTGTAACAATATATTTATTGTTAAACATAACTGGTTCAAAATTATTTTTCCCAATAAAACAGGTAGACTTCTTAAATTTTCTTTTGCTGATGTTTTTGCATTGCTGTAACTCACAAAGGCCACATTTCTCTAGTGAATATTACCATTCAAAAGAAAACCTTAGGTGTCATGAGTATGACCACTCTCCATGTTGGCAGGTATCAGGTCATTTCCTTCCAGAACAACATTCTGTTGGCATCATGTGCAAAGCAGCAGAAATTATTTAAATTCAAATGAAGCCATAAAGTAATTTCTAGCATAACAAATTACTGTCTGGTCACTTCAAGTAAATCGCAGTGTGTCCAATGTTTTTAGTTGAATTCACATGCTGTTCAGGCTCTGGAGGTCCCCATGGGCCATCAGGAAATTTTGCCAAAAAGGGAAACAGGGGAAAATGGCATTGTAAAATCTGTTTGGAATATTCACATTCCAGGTAAAACTCTGACGCTGTAATTATACAGAGTCTTTGAGAAAAATTGACCAGATTTACCAGTTAGTTCCTCATGGCAGGTACCATTTAGAGAGAAGAATAGCATTGAATCAGAACCAGGTTTGTCTAATTGTTTTTAAAATATTAAACTTATTTTGTAAGCATGTGTGTGTGAGTGTGCGTGCATGTGTGTGTGCGTGCATGTGTGTGTCTGTGCAGGTGTGTGTGTGTCTGTGTGTCTATGCAGACACTCATTCATATGTGTCTCCACCTTTCTTTTTGAGAGAGGGTCTCTCACTTAACTTGGAGCTCACAATTTGCTGATTGGCCAGTTTCGGGGATTCTCCTGTCTCTGCTCTCCTAGTGCTGGAATTATTGGCTTGTGTCTCTACACCCACCCAAACATGTGCCTGCAGAGCAGTTGAACTCAGATGGAGGTTCAAACTGATATTGTCTGGTGTTGCAACAAGCACTCTATCCATTGACTCATCATCTCCTATACCTGTGTCTAATTTTGACAGCATAACAGGACATGTCATTGTCATCCATACAACTCACGGTCAAGAACACAAGTTACTAAAAAATGCAAAAACATTTTAAGTAAGTTTATTATGTTTTGTTTGTCACATTAATAGTTATCCTGTCTTATAGTAGCCCAGGGGCTCCTGCTGAGCATATCTGGAGAACCTCATTATCACAGTCGGTTTTCTGAGAGAATTTTCATCCATAAACTAAAATGTTCACACAGACAACACATAACATTTCAGGGAGTAGGGAGGATGTGCTGAAAAGAAAATTAGAAATTATTAATTACTTCATATAGAAAAAATACACTAGTTTTTCATAATAGTATTAGCAGTTATTTTGGAAAATTAATCTTCAAAAGTGAAGTTCTAAGGGTATGATTTTCACTGGGATTGGGTGGAAGGTGTTGCTTGCATATAGACAGCAATGTGTGGCATCATGGTGGCATATTGCCCTTATAGTTTTCTAGATGGCTCACAGATCTAGGCTCTGAATTCAAGTGTTCCAGACCTAGATACCATGCAAACTTAGCTGCCATATTTTCATTTGGTGTAGGCTTTTTCTTCCATATCTGACTGCTCCCTATGGGCTTGGGGTAAAAAATGAGCTGTTGTGCTTGCAGAAAAAACACCCTTGAGCAGTGGTGGCAGCTCTATGTTGTGGCTATTCAGTGCTACAGGCCAGATCATGACAGACAATCAATTTGTTCCCTATTACTTCTTTCTTCATTAATCAGTCATGCCTTGTTTCTTTTGTTTTCATTACATTCTTATTTTCTTGCATATTTATATGTTTGGGCATGTTCATGTCATAGCTTACATATGATGATCAGAGGACAATTATCAGAAGTTGTTGCTTCCCTTCCACCATGTGGAACCCAGGCATGGAGTTCAGGTTATTAGATTTAGCAGCAGATACCTTTATCAACTGAACTATTTCTCTGGCACAAATTTTAAATTGTATGTTAAAACTATCAAATATTCACCAATGTAGGATTGCTCATGTTAAATATTAAAGCAGGCAAGAGTAACATACAATGTGTGATTTTTAAGGAAATTATTTCAAGCTCTGTCTTAGTTAGGGTTTCATTGATGTGATGAAACACCAGGATCAAAACCAACTTGGGGAGGAAAGGGTTTATTTCACTTACACCTAAGCAACACAGTTCATCATTAAAGGGAGTTAGGGCAGGAACCTTGGATACAGGAGCTGACATGGAGACTGTGGATGTGTGCTGTTTACTGGTTTTCTCTTCATGACTTGCTCAACTTGCTTTCTTATAGTACCCAGAACCACTAGCTGAAGGTGGCACCACCCACAGTGAGCTGGGCCTGCCCACACCAATCCTCACAGTTAACAGGGTAGAGTTCAGGAGTGCTAAAATCCTACAAGCTATATTTTTTGCCTCTGGGGTTCTTTTTCCACTGGGATATTGCTTAAATTTGATAATAGAAGTCGATCATGGAAATGGAGTCAGTACAAGCTTTTAGAAATCATTTATGTGTTAAAACAGCTCAAACTGCATCAGAGTAAGACAGATTTTTCCATGGTTTCATTTTGTCAAACATGGTGAGGATAATTGAAAAACAGAGCCGAAGAATAAGGTGCTTGAGTCACTGACCTCAGGCATACAAAATTTATTGGTAATGGAATTCAATCTATATAAATGGCTACCAAATAGTAATAGAGCCACCAGCAGATGAAAATGAGCCTCCTGCTAAAGAAACCCGGAGCCTCACAAGCAATCTCAATGGAACACAGTACAAGATGACTCTATGAGACATATTCATCTCTGGTACAGCAATAGATGAGACCCACTGGAAATATTCCTCCATTAGACTGTGTCACAGTAGAGCCACCACCTGTTTCCTCTCTGTAGACTCAGGTAACTTTGTGACTGGAAGCATTGTTCCTAAGTCACTGCTAAGATTTGCCTCGAAACTTTGTTCATGACTGTTGTCTCTCATTGACCACTGATTTTTATACTATCATTAGTCTTTTGACCTGGACTCATTAACCTCATTAAATAAACGTCAATTACATCTTCTTTAAAACAAATTTTTTTAAAAAAATCATGCCCACTGTGGTTTCTGATGGAATTGCATGAGGTGACTTCTCAGATCACTGAGTACTAAGCTAAACACGTAGTTGAGTCACAGTGAGGTGGCATCACCCACGAGCTTTGTGAGTCAGATTTTTTTTTAACTTTAGAGATTTAGTAAATAATTAGTTAAAATTTAGGTCTAGGGAAATGGTTCTATGGAGGAGAGTGACTGCTGTGCAGTCATGAGTTTGAATCTCCAGTACCAAGGTTAAAAGCCCAGCCTGGTTGTTGGTGTATGCTGGGAGATGGAGACAGATGGATCTCAAGAGCTTGCTGGCCTGTCATCCTTGATGCAACAGCAAGAGTCCAATTTGCTTTTGTCTTTTCTCAAGAGGGACAGTGTCAAAGTGGTAAAATTGGAGATATATTAGAGCATATGAAAATTTAGAATTATTTTAGATAATTAATTTAAAGAATTTTAAATCAGAAGTAATTTCAAGGATGAATTTGCTCAATTGCGAAAGTCTAACTTCTTAGGTGTTTCTTAAAAATAATTTCCCAACATAATTTGTCATCACTGTTTTTGATCTTGGCCATTCTTACAGGTGTAAGATGGAATCTCAGAGTTTTTTTGATTTGCATTTCTGTGATGATGAAATATTTTGAGCATTTTCTTAAGTGTCTTTCAGTCACTTTAGATTCCTCTGTTGAGAGTTTTCTGTTTAGGTTTGTACTCCATTTTTTTTAATTAGATTATTTGTTCTTTTGATGACCAATATTTTGAGTTCCTTGTATATTTTGGAGATATCCCACATCTGTCTGATGTGGGATTAGTGATGTGGGATCTTTTCCCATTCTGTAGGTTGTTGTTTTGTCTTGTTAATTGTGTGCTTTGCTTTACAGAAGCTTTTCAGGAGGTCCCATTTATTAATTGTTTTTCTCAGTGTCTGTGCTACTGAGATTATATTTAGGAAGTGTTCTCCTATGCCAATGCGTTCAAGTGTACTTCTCACATGGCCAAGATCAAAACCACTGATGACAAATTATGCTGGAGAGGTTTTGGGGTAAAAAGAATACTCCTACATTGCTGGTGGGAACGCAAGCTGGTACAGCCCCTTTGGATGTCAGTGTGGCAATTGCTCAGAAAATTAGGAAACAACCTTCCTCAAGACCCAATAATACTACTTTTGGGTATGTATCCAAAGGATGCTCACTCATGCCACAAGGACATCTGCTCAACTATGTTCATAGCAGCATTGTTTGTCATAGCCAGGACCTGGAAACAACCTAAATGCCCCTCGACCAAAGAATGGATAAGGAAAATGTGGGGCGTTTAAACAATGGAGCATTACATAGCAGAAAAAAAAATGGTATCATGAATTTTGCAGGCAAATGAACGGAGCTAGAAAGCATCATTTTGAGTGAGGTAACCCAGACACATAAAGACAATTATCACATTACTCATTCATAAGTGGTTTTTAAACATAAAACCAAAGAAAACCAGCCCACAAAAAACAATCCCAGAGAACAAAGACAACAATGAGGGCCCTAAGAGAGACATATATAGATCTAATCTATATGGAAAGTAGAAAAAGACAAGGTTTCCTGAATAAACTGGGAGCATGGGGACCTTGGGAGAGAGTTGAAGGGGAGAAGAGAGGCAGGGAGAGGAGCAGAGAAAAATGTAGAGCTCAATAAAAATCAATAAAAAATAATTTCCCATATGTTTGATGTTTTATTTTAGATGTAGTTTTATCTTTACGGGGGATATTTTAGTAGTAGAGTCACATTATATTTAGGATGAATAACATTAATAGAATACAGACAAGATGACAAAGCATAAATGTCTCAGAGTCTAGGCTGGGCTCTGCTCTGGGTTAGTTGTCTGACCTTTGGAAATCATGTATTGTCTCTGAGTCTGAATGTTCCATATGCCAATGAGGTTATACAGCATGACTTCACTCAGCTGCACTTAGCTTAAGTCATCCAGTATGGTCTTCCTTAGATTTTTGTGATCATTGACTACTTTCAACGTGGCTAGAAATTCAGGTGCCATGAAAACAAAACATACACTATCGACCCTATTTTGAAGATCAGATCACATCTACTTTAATATATTTTTTAATCTTTTAAGCTAGGTTTCATTATAAAGAGATACTTTGAGGTTTATTTGGCTAATTCAAACACACCAGTGGAGCTAATTTCATCTTTCTCTTTTCTTTGATAATGTGACTGCTAAGAAATTTATAGAGAGCTATCACTTGTATTTGTGGTTTATAATCCTGCACATTTCTTTTGGTTACATTCCACAATGCTCTGAACTTACAGGAGAAGTTTTGATGAGAGATCTAACTAACCATTCTAAAAACTAGGATTTAGGCCTTTGGAAATCTTCTGGTACTCTGACAAATATGGTTGCTAGTTGGCATACAAAAGAGCTCCATAATAACCCAGAATGGAATATAACAAAGGTTTATTTATCTGGGGATAAAGCCACAGAAAGAGTAGTGATCCGCAGTCCCCTGTGTGCACTGGGAATTGCAACTGAATCCAGCAGCCAAGAGACCCTACATGCTTTTTATATGTATTTATAGTACGTGAGACCATGTCCAAAGCAGGCTGGTTTCTTAAAGGCTATTGGTTGAAGGAGTTCCCACAGCACCTCCCCCTTTTGTCTAAATAATAGAGTCCTAAACCTAATACAAATACAATAAGAACAAATACAATAAGAACAAATATCAAGTATTGTTCAGGCAAAGAAGAGGCAAAAGCATACATAAAAATTAGAATTACAACCAGCATGAACAATATAAAATAAGAAACATATGCTAAATGTTCCAACAGTTATCCTATTTTAAAAGTCTAAGTCTTATATGAACAATGGCTTGACTAAGACATTAGAGGAAAGTAACTATGACTATCTAATCTTCAACCCCAGCAAAGACCCGAGAAGGGAAATAATATTACTTGAGTAAACAGGAAGTGCATTCAAGCAACTAATAAAAGGTGCAAGAAAAAAAAGAAAAAGACAACTGGCGACCTGGGCAATGACCCAGTCTCATTTGCAATGTTGGGGCAACCAACTTTGGCTAAGGCCTAGAGTAACTGACAGACCATTTTCAGAGACAGGAAAAATTTCAAAACTGTTTTACCTTGTCTTGGCAAGGTTTGGCAGTCTTTTTTCTTGTATCCTGCTTGTTCAGAAGTTTCTTCCCTAGCAACAAGGATGTGTGAGAAAAAGACTGGATTTTAAATGTCTCCGAAGGGCCCATGTTGATACTTCAGGGAGGCTGGGATTATGGAGGAGCTTGTGGGTGAGTAGGGGTGAACTCACAGAGTGCATTGGTGAACTCTGGTCTCCTCTCATCTCTGTTAGAGAATATTAAATATGTGTTTATAACATCCCTCAGCTTCTTTTTCTTCTCAGACACGAGCTAAGTGGCTTAATTGCCTTGGGTATTTTGCTAGAGTGATGGAAAGCTGCTGAACTCATGTAGCAGTGGGCTAGGATAGAGTCCATAGGAGACAGGGCTTTCAGATGAAACTGATGGAGCTGTTTGGGGAGGTGATTCTGAGGTAGCAGAGCACATGGGAAGCAGTTGTGGTGGTGGTTGGGAAGCATGCCTGGCGCAGCCTCCTGGGAAGAGAGCATATACACACTGTGACAACCATCGGCTGGCTGTTTGAAAGCACAGGCAGTGATCTACTTGAAATGATCCTGCTCTCTCACGACATCAACCAATGGCAGGTACTTCCCAGGTACTGGAACTAAGTACAGGGAAAGTTACATAGGAAACCTAGCCTGCAAATCAGAAACTGTGGACTCCAGAAATAAGAAGAATATACATAGACATTGTATCCTGCCAATGTCTATGACTCAAAGCATTTGTCCTGGATCCCAACAATGGTGAAAAAGATTCAGGAAAGTGGTTTTTAATTTTTAATTTTAGGAAAACAACAATAATGACCTTTAAAAAATGCCTTGTCTAGAGAGGCCATAACCCAGTAGGTTTCCTGAACTGTCAGCAACAAAGATTGGGAAACTGATGAGTGCCAGTCCCAGTGTCCCCTAAGAGTTCAGAAGAAGACTCAGAGCAAGCGCAGGAGTGAACGGGATCTGAGAGTGAAAATGAACTCTCTGCTATGTACTTTTCTGTTTCAGTGTCTTTATTCTTCTTCTGCTATTTTCTTCTATTCTGTAAAGTTTTCCGTTTATAGACACACACAAAACAAAGGCAATTCTCTAAGCTTGAATGTCCCTTTATCTTTTAAGGTCCCAAATGTGATCTATATGAAAGACTCCTTTCCTGACTGCATGTCCTGCCAAATGGAAGTTAGTCGCAGGGAGGTGGCTTCTGATGTATCTCAGAGAACAGAGCGGAGATATGGTTGTGGGAACCAAGGTTATTTACTGTATTACTAAATTTCCCATGCAGGTTCCATAGAGTAGGGAGGGGGATGACCCATTATACCAGTATATGGTAAAGAATTGTGCCCAATAGTCCATACGCTGCTGAATCTTGCACCAAGGGAGAGTGCTTATGGCTTCACAAGAGATCTAATGTAAGAAGAGCTGATGTACAAAAGGTGGTAGGTCCAGCTCCCTGCAAATCTGGGTTCATCTCCATCAGAACACATTCATTCTGGTGGATCAGCTTTTTGCTCTATTAGTTGAAATACCACTGCATGATTCTTTCAGGCTGCAGCAAAAGATAGTGTGTCATGACGGCTTAATTATCTGG
Source organism: Myodes glareolus (assembly GCF_982192425.1). Taxonomy (NCBI): domain Eukaryota; kingdom Metazoa; phylum Chordata; class Mammalia; order Rodentia; family Cricetidae; genus Myodes; species Myodes glareolus. The sequence continues at coordinate 41,240,083 of NC_142032.1, forward strand.
CTGAGAGTGTGGAGTGTGGGAGAAGTGCTACAGGCATGCATGGCTACCTTGGCATTTACCGCTCTGTTTCAAAATATGATCGAGTGTATTATAAGCATGCCATCTTTCTCTGGGATGCACAAATCATATTCTTTAGGCAACATCAAGGTTCAGTTCTGATGTGTACTGTTTCTCAGGCCCATGCTCCTGAAACAAAACAAAACAAAACAAAACACCTTTTTTTTTTCAAAATATTTATTTATTTATTTATTATGTATACAATATTCTGTCTGTGTGTATGCCTGCAGGCCAGAAGAGGGCTCCAGACCTCATTACAGATGGTTGTGAGCCACCATGTGGTTGCTGGGAATTGAACTCAGGACCTTTGGAAGAGCAGGCAATGCTCTTAACCTCTGAGCCATCTCTCCAGCCCCCAAGCTGTCATTGTTATTTGTATGTGGTTCAGCTACCCAAAGTAAGGGTTAGTTTTTTTTTAATTAATTAAATTTTTTTTATTTCACATTCCAACCCCAGTATCCTCTCTCTACCCTTCTCCTGCTTCCTGCTCCCCCCACCCCCGCCATCCACTCTTCAGAGGGGATAAAGCCTCCCATTGGGGAGTCACCAAAGTCTGGGATACCAAGTTGAGATAAGACCAAGCCCCTTCCCCCGAATCAGACTGGGCAAGGTATAGGATTGCACTACTAGTCCCCGTTGACCTTACTGTTTCTCCCTTTTTATCCTTCTTTATCACTAATTTGGGAAATAGTTATTTCACTCGGTAAGTTTAATATGAAAAGTGAAATGTAATTGTTATTGACACTAAAGAGCTCTTCCTTTCGCACAGTTCATTGCATCGCTTAGCTGATAAGGGTTCCTGGTCATCAAGTTTGGCATTTGCGTATACATGAGCGATTTACCTTGATTTGAGTACTTTTTTAGCTTTGTTTATCACTTGCAAATACGAACTAAGCAGATCATATGTTGTTGAAGGCAGTGAAAGTTGCTGGAAGTTATGATGGCGAAAGCAGTGAGCTCAGAAATGGACAGATGAAGGCATTTCTCTCATTAGCACGTTTCTCCGATACTCAGTACCAGAGAATTGAAAACTACATGAAATCATCAGAATTTGAAAACAAGTAAGCTCTCTTAAAAAGAGCCAAAGAAGAAGTGGGCCTTCTAAGAGAACATAAAATTCAGACTAACAGGTAATATGTCTACAAGTGGTGGTATTGTGTTCAGCTAAAGGAGAATTTTCATGAGAAATGTGACTTGAACTTGTCATCTACATTACAGTTTTGAACACACAAATTGGCTGTTTTTACAGGCTTTATCCGTAGTTACTCACACTGACAGATGTTCTTCTCTGAAGAGCTGATATCTTGGTTTAGCTCTTGGCAGAGTATGTGTTAGTTGTTCGGTTTCCTAGGTACTGAAATTAAGTAGAGAAGTCTTGCCAGCTTTGGTATTGTCAAGTTCCTTCAAGTCTGCATTGGAATAAGCAGAGAATTAACTATAAAATCCACTCTATTCTTGGGTGTATGGAAGACTTATTTGTTGCAGTTGTGACAACATTTAGTTCCTTTCACTATCCTTAGAATTTTTTTTTTCTGGTGTGACATTTGCATTTTTTTAAGTAAATTTTATTAAATTAAAGTTCCCATCTCCGCCCCCCCTCCCAACACCCTTCCACTCCCCCACCCCCCCCTCCTCCTCCCCCTCCGTCCCCCAGGGCCGTCAGGGTTTCCTGCCCCGTGGGAAGCCCCAGTTCCCTCCCCCTCCCTCCAGGTCCAGGAAGGTGACCGTCCAAACAGACTGGATCCCCAAAATCCAGCATATGCAGAGGAAACAGGTCCCAGTATCATAGTCAATGGCCCTTCAGAAAGACTTCGGGCCAGCCACAGTCAGAGAATCCGGCCAAATTCCGAGAATCTGGCCAGATCACCTCCTCGTTCAGTCCCAGTCCAACTGGCCCCAGCAAACTCTCAATAGATCCGTTCCCCCGTATCAGTGGGTGACAGCATCCCTCGCAGTACTGATTTCGTTTTTCATGTTCTTCCTCCCTCCGCTCCTCATCTGGACCTCGGGGGGCTCAGTCCGATGCTCCAATGTGGGTCTCCGACTGCATCGCCGTCCTTCGCCAGACGAAGGATCTATGGTGATAAGCAATATATTCATCAGTATGGTTATGGGCCACGGCCGATTCAGGCACCCCCTCCTCTGTCCAGAGAACAGTCTGGGGGAATCTCTCCTTGGACCTGGGATCCCATATATAATCAAGTCTCTTGTAAACCCTAAAATGACTCCCTTAGTTGAAATATATTCTTCCCTGATCCCATATTCATCCTTCCTCCCTCCCCCCCCCATCCCAGGCCACCGAGCTTTCCCCGTTCCTCCCCTACTCCCTTCTCTCCAACCCTCTCCCCCTCCACCAACCCTCCCACCCCCCCATGCACCCGAGGTTACCTGGGACTCTTGTCTATTTCCTACCTCCTGATGGATAGCTAAATAATCTTCATCAGGTTCATCTTCTTATTTAGCTTCTCTAGGATCACGAATAATAGGCTCAAAGACCTTTAATTATGGTTAGAATCCACTTATGAGTGAATACATACCGTGTTCCTCTTTTTGGGTCTGGCTTACCTCACTCAGTAAAGCGTTTTCTATTTCCATCCATTTGCATGCAAAATTCAAGATGTCATTGTTTTTTGCCGCTGAGTAAAACTCTAATGTGTATATGTTCCACACCTTTTTTAACCATTCTTCTATTGAGGGGCACCTAGGCTGTTTCCAGGTTCTGGCTATTACAAATAGTGCTGCTATGAACATAGTAGAACAAATGCTTTTGTAGTATGTTAGGGAATCTTTAGGGTATATTCCCAAGAGTGGAATTGCTGGGTCCTGAGGGAGGTTGACTCCCAGTTTCCTGAGAAACTGCCACACTGATTTCCACAGTGGCTGCACGAGTTTGCATTCCCACCAACAATGGATGAGTGTTCCCCTCATTCCACATCCTCTCCAGCATAGGCTATCGTTGGTGTTTTTGACTTTAGCTATTCTGACAGGTGTAAGATGGTATCTCAAAGTGGTTTTGATTTGCATTTCCCTGATCGCTAAGGAGGTTGAGCATGACCTTAAGTGTCTTCTGGCCATTCGAAGTTCATCTGTTGTGAATTCTCTGTTAAGTTCAGTACCCCATTTTTTAATTGGGTTAATTAGAGTTTTAGTGCCTAGTTTCTTGAGTTCTTTGTATATTTTGGAGATCAGACCTTTGTCTGATGAGGGGTTGGTGAAGATCTTCTCCCAGTCAGAAGGCAGCCTTTTTGTCCTACTGACAGTGTCCTTTGCTTTACAGAAGCTTCTCAGTTTCAGTAGATCCCATTTATTCATTGTTTCTCTTATTGTCTGTGCTGCTGGGGTCCTACTTAGGAAGAGGCCTCCTGTGCCTATATCTTGTAGACTACCTCCCACTTTCTCTTCTATCAGGTTCAAAGTGGACAGATTAATGATGATGTCTTTAATCCATTTGGACTTGATTTTTGTGCATGGTGATAGATATGGATCTACTTTCACTTTTTTACAGGTTGACATCCAGTTATGCCAGCACCATTTGTTAAAGATGCTTTCCTTCTTCCATTGTATACCTTTAGCTCCCTTGTCGAAAATTAGGTGTTCATAAGTTTGTGGGTTAATATCTGGGTCTTCTATTCGATTCCATAGGTCGACTTCTCTGTTCTTATGCCAATACCAAGCTGTTTTCAATACTGTAGCTCTATAATAGAGTTTGAAGTCAGGGATGGTAATGCCTCCAGAAGTTCTTTTATTGTATAAGATTGTTTTGGCTATCCTGGGTTTTTTGTTTGCCATATAAACTTGATTATTGTTCTCTCAAGGTCTGTGAAGAAGTTTGATGGGATTTTGATGGGGATTGCATTGAATCTATAGATTGCTTTTGGTAGAATTGCCATTTTTACTATGTTGATTCTCCCAATCCAAGAGCAGGGGAGGTCTTTCCATTTTCTGGTATCCTCCTCAATTTCTTTCTTCAAAGACTTAAAGTTCTTGTCAAATAGGTCTTTCACTTCCTTGGTTAGAGTAACCCCAAGATATTTTATGCTATTTGTGGCTATCATGAAAGGTGATGCTTCTCTGATTTCCCTCTCTGCTTCTTTATCCTTTGTGTATAGGAGGGCCACTGATTTTTTGGAGTTGATCTTGTATCCTGCCACGTTACTAAAGGTGTTTATCAGCTGTAGGAGTTCTTTGGTAGAGTTTTTGGGGTCACTTATGTAAACTATCATATCGTCAGCAAATAACGAAAGTTTAACTTCATCCTTTCCAATACGAATCCCCTTGATCTCCTTATGTTGTCTTATTGCTATTGCTAGAACTTCAAGCACTATATTGAAGAGGTATGGAGAGAGTGGACAGCCTTGTCGCGTTCCTGATTTTAGAGGAAAGGCTTTGAGTTTCTCTCCATTCAGTTTGATGTTAGCTGTCGGCTTGCTGTATATTGCTTTTATTATATTTAGGTATGATCCTTGTATCCCCAGTCTCTCCAACACCTTTATCATAAATGGGTGTTGAATTTTGTCAAATGCTTTTTCAGCATCTAGTGAGATGATCATGTGGTTTTTTTCTTTCAGTTTATTTATATGATGGATTACATTGATAGATTTGCGAATGTTGCACCAGCCCTGCATCTCTGGAATGAAGCCTACTTGATCATAATGGATAATATTTCTAATGTGCTCTTGGATTCGGGTTGCCAGTATTTTATTGAGAATTTTTGCGTCGATGTTCATGAGTGAAATTGGCCTGTAATTCTCTTTCTTGGTTGTGTCTTTGTGTGGTTTTGGTATTAGGGTAACTGTAGCTTCATAAAAGGAGTTAGGCAATGACTCTTCTGTTTCTATATTGTGGAATACGTTAAGGAGTATAGGTATTAGCTCTTCCTGGAAGTTCTGGTAGAATTCTGCATTGAAACCATCTGGTCCTGGGCTTTTTTTGGTAGGGAGATTTTTGATAACAGCTTCTAATTCTTCGCGACTAACAGGTCTATTTAGATTGTTCACCTGTTCTTGGTTAAACTTTGGTATATGGTACTTACCTAAAAAAATGTCCATTTCTTTTACATTTTCCAACTTTGTGGCATATAAACTTTCATAGTAAGATCTAATGATTCTCTGAATTTCCTCTGTGTCTGTGGTTATGTCCCCCTTTTCATTTCTGATCTTATTAATTTGCATGTTCTCTCTCTGCCATTTGATTAATTTGGATAGGGGTTTGTCAATCTTGTTGATTTTCTCCAAGAACCAGCTTTTTGATTCATTTATTCCTTGGATTGTTTTCTCTGTTTCTATTTTGTTGATTTCAGCCCTCAGTTTGATTATTTCCAGTCTTCTAGACCTCCTGGGTGAATCAGCTTCTTTTTTTTCTAGATCTTTCAAGTGTGCTGTTAAGTCTCCAATGTGTGCTTTCTCCGCTTTCTTTAATTGGGCACTTAGTGCTATGAACTTTCCTCTTAGCACTGCTTTCATAGTGTCCCATAGGTTTGAGTATGTTGTGTCCTTGTTTTCATTAAATTCAAGGAAGAGTTTAATTTCTTTCTTTATTTCTTCCTTGACCCAGGGGTGATTTAGTAGTTGACTGTTTAGTTTCCATGAGTTTGTTGGCTTCCTGGGGGGAGCATTGTTGTTGAATTCTAATTTTAGTCCATGGTGATCTGACAAGACACAGGTAGTTACTAAAATTTTTTTGTATCTGTGGAAGTTTGCTTTGTTACCAAGTATGTGGTCAATTTTCGAGAAGGTTCCATGAGCTGCAGAGAAAAAGGTGTATTCTTTCCTATTTGGGTGGAGTGTTCTATAGATGTCTGTTAAGTCCATTTGATTCAATACCTCCAATAGATATCTCAATTCTCTGTTTGGTTTCTGTCTGATTGACCTGTCCATTGGTGAGAGAGGAGTGTTGAAGTCTCCTACTATTAGTGTGTGTGGTTTGATGACCGCCTTGAATTCTAGAAGAGTTTCTTTTACATATGTGGGTGCCTTTATATTAGGAGCATAGATATTCAGGATTGAGACTTCCTCCTGATGAATTGTTCCAGTTACGAGTATGAAATGTCCATCTCCATTTCTTCTGATTGATTTTAGTTTGAAGTCGATTTTGTTAGATATTAGAATGGCCACGCCCGCTTGTTTCTTAGGTCCATTTGCTTGGAAAACCTTTTCCCAACCCTTTACTCTGAGTAGGTGTCTGTCTTTGTGGTTGAGGTGTGTTTCTTGTAAACAGCAGAATGTTGGATCCTGTTTTCATATCCAATCTCTAAGTCTGTGCCTCTTTATAGGTGAATTGAGTCCATTGATATTAAGTGATATTAATGACCAGTGGTTGTTGACTCTGGTCATTTTTTTTTTTTAGGTAGTAGAGTGTATGTGTTTTTCTTCTTTGATTTGTGCTTGTGAATGGTCGCTAGATGTTCGAGTTATTGTAGGCCGTGTTGGGAATGTTGGATTCCTTCGGTAGTGATTTTCCTTCTAATATTCTCTGTAAGGCTGGATTAGTAGCTACGTATTGTTTAAATTTGTTTTTATCCTGGAATATTTTGTTTTTTCCGTTGATAGTGAACAATAGCTTGGCTGGGTATAGTAGCCTGGGTTTGCATCCATGGTCTCTTAGTTTCTGCAGTACCTCTATCCAGGATCTTCTGGCTTTCATGGTTTCCATAGAGAAATCCGGTGTAAGCCTGATAGGTTTACCTTTATAAGTTACTTGACCTTTTTCCTTTGCAGCTCTTAAAATTTTTTCTTTAATATGTATGTTTTGTGTTTTGATTATTATATGGTGAGGGGATGTTTTTTTCTGATCCAGTCTATTCGGTGTTCTGTATGCTTCTTGAACCTTCATAGGAATATCGTTCTTTAGGTTGGGAAAGTTTTCTTCTATAATTTTGTTGAATATATTTTCTGGGCCTTTGATCTGCAGTTCTTCTCCTTCTTCAATCCCTATTATTCTTAGATTTGGTTTTTTTATTGTGTCCCAGATTTCCTGAATGTTTTGTGAAGAGAATTTGTTGGATTTGCCGTTTTCTTTGACCAGAGCATTTATTTTCTCTATGGTATCTTCAGATTCCGAGATTCGTTCTTCTATCTCTTGTATTCTATTGGTTATGCTTGCTTCTGTAGTCTCCGTTCGTTTACCTAGGTTTTCCATATCCAGCCGGTTCTCCGTTTGTGTTTTCTTCATTGCCTCCATTTCAGTTTTCAATTCTTGCACTGTTTCCTTTACTTGTTTGATTGTTTTTTCTTGGTTTCTCAGGGTCTCATTCACGGATTTACTTAGTTCTTCAAACTTTTTGTTATATTTCTCATCAATTTCTATACTCATTTCTTCAAACTTTTTGTTATATTTCTCATCCAATTCTTTAAGGGAGTTATTCATATCCTGTTTAAGGGACTCTATTGCTTTCATAATGGCACTTTTTTCCACTTCTTCTGGGTTAAGGTGTTCAAGCCCTTCTGTTGTAGGGTCCTTGGGATCTGGTGTTTTCATGTTGTTTTTCAGATTGTTGGATGAGGTCTTGCCTTGGCGTCTGCCCATCTCTTACTTCAAATGTTCTCTATTGGAACTTCTGTTACCGGGTCAGGTTCCCTTCTTGGGCAGGGACTTCACTGACAGAATGCCCACCTTTCCTCAGGCAGGCTATTGAAGCACAGGCACTCCCTCTTTCCTGGATGCGCTTACAATGCAGGCTCAGCTTGCAAGGCAGCTGAGCTGGGGAAAATATTATGGCCCCAGGGGGAAGGGAGAGATATAGGAATTCGTACCTGGATGGGAGCTGGGATGGCAGGTGGGAGGGGGTAGCCAGCACTGCAGGGCGACCTGGGCGACTGTGGGTTCAGGGAACGCCAAAGCTCTTCCTCACCAGGACCCTGTCAAGGCCCGAAGCAAACTCACACCTCCGATGGCCCTCTGCTAGAAGTCAGGGCCCCTGCTGGTCAGGAATGTGGCTGAGCTGGCACCTGGACCACCTGTCCTCAGGGAGGCCTTTAGGACCCAGGAACTGCCTGGAGCCGAGCTGCGCCTACAGCCAAGGCCCAGCTTGCAAGGCAGCTGAGCTGGGGAAATTTTATGGCCCCAGGGGGAAGGGAGAAATATAGGAATTCGTACCTGGATGGGAGCTAGGATGGCAGGCGGGAGGGGGTAGCCAGCACTGCAGGGCGACCTGGGCGTCTATGGGGTCGGGGAACACCCGAGCTCCTCCTCACCGGGACCCTGCCACGGCCCGAAGGAAACTCACCCCACCGATAACAAAACACCTTTTGACATGTACAATTTTTTTCCTAAATGTGCTTGTCCCAGGCTTCCTAAGTGTGGTCTATGCTGCTGATGGAGGAGCTGAACTGTGAAGAACTGTAACAATCCAAAGTGGCCTGGCCCTAAGACTAGAGCACATGAGCTTTCCTCCCAGTTTCCAAAAGGATATGAATTTTATTCACATTTCAGTTTTGGGTTGGGTCAGAAACAAGAAAAGCAAATTTCAAAAATCCATAAAATAATAAGTAGTACTAAGAATTCTTGGCTAAACCAGTAAGTATCTTGGAGTCATATTCATGGCCAGGTTGATATGATTCCCAATTTCCCAACTACGATTCCACAGTGAAACAGACCTAATTATCACTTCCCCCTTTTTCACATTATTTAAATACTTATTACTTATTATTTCTCTGGCGGGTGTACACGTGTGTTGTACACACAGTCAAGTGCACATGTTGATGTTGATAACAATCTTCAGAGGAGTTCATTATCTCTTTCCAACATGTGTGTTCTGTGGCATGGCTGCAAACATCTTTACTGCTGAACCCTTTTCCTCACCAATGGCAGAGAGAGATGAATGTGATTCACTGTTTCTAATCTCACTGGAGAGAGCATATGTGGATATATCCACATGTCATCATCTGGTCTTTAGGCAAGGTGAAGAACATTACCCATAGGGTCAGAAAAGTGCATGGGTGATGAATGTCAGACCCTGGATTAGTCTTTGGGTCTCAGCATCAAGCAGTAGATCTCTTTCTATAGGGAGGACACAAATCACAAACCATCACAGAAAGAAATATATTAAACAAATGCCTGTACAATTTTAAAAATTCACAACTGATAATGGCTAATGTAGGATACAATAAGTTCAATATTATAGAGTACTTGGAGAAGTGCATTTGAGGAGGCCACATTCCACTTAAGACACAGCTGCTGTGAAATGAATGATTGGAGTTCACTGCCTTAAGTGATTTTAATTGTTCAAGACCCCATGGAGAGTAAAACATATTCCCCCTGAAAGAGCTTTAATTACTACAGCCTAGTTTTGCTTACTTTAGAGAAATAAACACTACAAATGTTGTAGAAACAAATGCAGGTAAGGATAAGGTGAGTGGGCAGGAAACAATCCATGCTCTATATTGTTGGAATGTAAATTATGGAAATCACTGTGGAGATGGTTGTATGAACTTTCACTGGGGGCATATGAACAAATGCCTGTTCATTCTAGATAGGGCACTGTTAGCAGACCAAATTCTACACAAGTCTAGTCTAGTGACCTAGTGAGTTTATTGGAATTGTTTATAAGAGCACAGATGATGACTTATTTATGTGAGCATGGATGACTTAAAGACAGCTGCATCACTTAAGACCCACCCAAGCATGGGTGATGACTCGCAGAAGCTGCATCCACAGAGCTCTTTGGGCCACTTGCTGGAAGCTCATAGCAAAGTCTCCTTAGCCCAGCAGGTATTTGCTGCTTTGACAATCTCAGGCAGGAGCCTTGAGCATCTTGAGATATTCTTGGCCCCTGAGCCTTATGGGACTCTCTCTTCCCTCTGGAAGTGAATGTTTTAAGTCAGAGGAAATGACTACCCAACAGAAATTTCTCAACAAACTAAATAGAACTACCATGTGATCCAGCTATACTATTTTTAGACATACCTAAATCAGTATATAAAACAGTCACTTGTTCATCTGTGTTTATTGTGACACTATTAACAGATGTATCTATGTTTATATGCACACATGCCTACACACACTATGAAGTTTCATTGATTTCTAAAGAAGTCATGTTACTTTCAGTAAAGTATATGAAACCAAAGATGATTATGATAATGTTATCGAAGCAAGTCAGACTCTGAAAGATGGGTATTGTCCATTACTGCTTACAACTAGGGCAGAAGATATGAAAGTAGAAGCTTTATATTTTGGAATAGGATGAGGGTCAAGGAAATGGAAGAAGACACTAGAGGGTAACAAGGGGTGAATGTGATGAAAGTGCATTACATACATGTGTGGAAATGTCACAGAAACTGCACTATTTTGTGTTTTTGTACACACTGATAAAAATGTAGTCTATACTGTGTAGTACTCTCCTCCTAACCCTGTCTAATCCAAACAAAGCACAGCAGCATAGAGTGGGAAGGTGACCAGATGGAAAGTGAGAGAGCAGAAAAGAGGTTCTTTTTAATTCATTATTTATTTTTAATATTTTTGTAGTTTTTAATCTTTTGAAAACTTAATTGATCACAATCTTTCCAAACCTAACATCATATTGTTTCTCTTAAAACAAACAAATCCAACCCCCCAAAAAAATCAGTGAATCAATTAATCAAACAAACAATAAAACAAAATACAATACCAAAGCAAAAAAAAAAAAGAAGAAGAAGAAAAAGCATGGAGTCCGTTTTGGGTTGACCAACTACTCCTGGGCATGGGCACTGCCTTGGTGGGTAGTTCATATACCCAGGGAAGCTCCATTAAAGAAAACTGATTTGCGCAACAGCTGTTTCAAATAGCTTCTGGGTGGGGTTATGGCTTTGTGTCTATCTCCAATTCGCAGTACCGGGATTTTATTTAGCAGGCTTTGTATAGGTCTTATGTTTTCTATCACAGTCTCCATGAATCCATGTGTGTATCAGACCTGTTACAACTGGAAGACACTCTCTCCTTGCAGTCACCCATCACTTCTGCCTCTTTTCTCTTCCTCTTCCATACAGAACTCTGAGCCCTGAGGAGAAGGCCTTGATGAAGACATCCTGTTTAGGGTGGAGTGCTCCAAAGTCTCTCATTCTCTGTCCTTGTTCAACTGTGGGTCTTTGTGTTAATTACCACCTATTGCAAGAAAAAGTTTCTCTGATGAGTCTGGAGTGATGAACTGTCCTTTGGGAATAACAATATATCAATAGGAGTCATTTTATTGCTATATGTGGGTCTCTTTACTCCTCAGGGATCACTGGTCATTGCCCTGTGCAGGAGGAGGGAGCAGAATCAGGGAATAGGGTTCAGATGATTGTGAGCATGAGTGGAAGTTGCCTTCAGGCAAACTGCTTCAGTGTTATAGCTCAACTATATTCCAGAGTGAGGAGAAATATATAGGATGGGAAGAGCACCAAGAGCATCACCTAATTTGCATTTGGCAGCATAATCCTATCATACAGCTGGGAGCACAAAACCTAATTATCATATGGGAGAGCATCTGTGGGGATTTGTGTCAAAGGTCCTGCTTGAGATAGGTCAGGCATCCAGGCTTAAGGACAGCTTCCAGATAAGGTCAGGTCTCCAGGCCCAAAGACACTATCCAGGTAGTGAGAAGCTCTCCTGGAAAGGGAGTCCTCCATTTTTCACTAAGCTCAAGGAGCTGTCCGGATATGGTAGACTACACCTTTAAGCACAGGGTACTCCAACAGCTATATTCATTTAGCAAAATGATAGTAGTAGATTTTCCCCTGGCCAATTTATCAATGTCAAGTATCTGTTCAATCTCATGGAGTGGCCTTTAATCCAACAAAAAAACTGATCACAATTGCACCTGTGTATCTTGCAGACAGGTCTCTGTTGTAGATCCCAGGATTCACAACTGTGTGAGAGTGATGATCCTTTGGTAGTACCTCCCAACACTGTGAACACTAATCAGTAGGGTGAAACTCCTAGTTAACCACCAGCTCAATTTTTCTATGTTTGATGACGTAAGTAAATGGTGTCTTTAGCAATAGGTCCTTACTGTCAGGTTGTGGAGGGTCAGTAATAGCATTACTGAGAGTCTATGGTGTTTGGGGGGAATCTAGGAGACCCTTTGGCCAACAACTTTAACACGAATATTAAAAACCGAAAGACAGAAATTGGGGGTCAACCCGAAAACCAGAAAAGCAAAGAAGCCAAGCAACAAGAGAAGCTTTTTCTCTACCAATGCTGGGTGACAGAAAACTAAACAACCTAAGCCTGTATCTTCTCTCACTTCATATTCCCTCTAGTGCTGGGATTAAAGGTGTGTGACTCCCTATTACTGGGATTAAAGGTGTGAACCACCACCCACCTGAATTTGTTTCTCCATTGATCTGTATATCCCAGGGTGACCTTGAATTCAGAGATCCATTTGACTCTGTGTCTCAAATCCTGGGATTAAAAATGTGTGAAACCAATACCTGACCTTTAGTGGATTTAGCTTTGCCTTTGTTCTCCAGGCAAGATTTATTTATCAAAATAGAAATAACATATTACTACAGTTTATCTCCTTGCACACCATTTACAGTGCATTAAGTGATAGTTCCTGATAGCTATTATGCACAAAGAACTTCCAGATCTAAGTTTAAAGAGAATCTGAAACCTTTATTATTACATCACATATTAAAATATTACATACTGGGGGCTGAGGAGATGGAAAGCAAAGGGCTTCCCACACAAGCATGAGGACCTGAGTTTGGATCATCAGAAACCATGTAAAACTTACCCTGTAACATGTGTCTGTGAGCCCAGTGTTTCTATTAGCAAGATGAACTGTGGAGACAGAAGAATACCCAAAGTTCATGCGCCAGGTAGCCTGGCTGAGAGACACTGTTTCAAAAAAGGCATAAGGCAAGAAGAAACACAGATGTGCATGTGTGTGCAAGCACACACACACACATACAGAAACTATAATACTTAAATGTTAATTAATACATATGAAAGCATTCAGACAATTGGGAAGATGCTGTACAATGTAGGTTCCAATATTTCTAATAACAGAAACTCTGTCGATAAACAATCTGCTTTGGGGCATTTGTCAAAGCTGTTTTATTTTTATTTATTTATTTATTTTTGTTGTTGTTGTTTAATGTAATTTCTGTCCTGGTTCACAGGCTTCATTCTCTGTCTAGGATTGGGACTTTAGCCTGTGTCTCAAATATGTTACCACAAGGTGGCGCTCAAACTTCTCTTAAAGTCTTTTTCTCACCCCAAAGAAAACTATGTCATCATCTCTGTGTGTGGCTTTTTACAGATACATAGGCATGGATAAAGTCTTCAGTTCCATGAGGCATTCTTTACACTTTCTTTCTTAAACTTGTTATTTTTCTCAAGCTTTTTGTTATTTAATATTCATATAAATATTGAAAATCACAATTGCCCTAAATATGTTTATTGTATTACAAGACTTAAATCAAATATGTATTTAAGTTAACCTATCCCAAATATTTAAATGGTCATAAATTTATTTTACTTTCCTCTTTTAAATATTTAATTAAAACCCAAACACCAGACTTGAAATTATCCTTATTGCTTTAAACATTTTTATGAAAATTTTGTTTTGTCCTTTATAAGGGTGGCCTTCAGTATCCTTTTTCTACATGCTGCCCAAGATAAATTTTCTACTCATATGATCAAAGACAGTCCAAATATGGAGGCACATTGATAAACATTTCAACTAGGATCAGCTTTGAACTGATTCAAAGAGTAATTGAGAGAAGTTAGGCCCATGCTGTCTATTTCAGTTCCTCTACTGGTGTAATTTAGTCAAGAAGCAAGGAATGAAGAATTCACAGTTCTGAGGTGCAGAAATGAGTCTGACAGAACACTGAATACTCAAACAAGTTTGTGCATCAGCAAAGTGTTTCTTAGGTGTTTATACTTTGCAGAAATTAAATTGCAGAGCTCAGTTCATAACTGAAACAACAGCAGAATGTTAAAGCAAAATGCACTTACCAGAGCCCTTCCAAGGCTTTGAACTCTGGAAACCAACTTCTTTGGATAAAGAGTTTGGAGTGTTCACAGATCACATTAGTAGATTCTGTGCTTATGACCTTTGCATCCAAGGAACTGGTTTTCATGCAGAAGAAACATGCATGAATGCACTGCTCTATTTTTGATGGTAAATTATTTCCTAGCAGAGCATCTCCATTTTGTTGAGGACAGACTTGATCAAAAATTATGTGATGGGGATAGGTGAAAAAGAACACGCTCACTTACATAAGACCTGCACAAGAAAAAGGCAGCCAACATTCCAGCATGAATGCAGGAGCACAAAAGTCACCTATGTAAGAGGAGCTATTAGCAGTTGGTGCCTGCTGGTAGAAGGGAAGTCAGTTTTCTTCAGAGGTAGATTGGCTCCTGGTATATTGACTGTCCCCAGTGAATGGCGCCACTCATGTGAATGTGGGCAGCATTAACTGGATTCAGTGAGGGATGATAAATGTAAAAGTGTATGGAATTGGGAGGAGGATGTACATGGATGCAGATCTGGGAGCCATAGGCGAGAGACGGTTTGAATATGATCCTTACATACTGTACATATATATGAAATTTTCAAAGAATAAACATTTATTTTAACAACTCAAGTTGAACAGAAGTCATGTGAGATTGCCTTTATTCAGCTTCACATTTTTAATTCCAGCTAGGCATTCTAGAAAACATTTCACAGCACTCAGAGGGGATAACCATAGGAATCAGAGCAACTTACTCTGTAGTCAATAGGCATACAAAGGGTCACTGAGGGACAGAACCTAAATCACTACTGGTCCCCCTTACCAAGTAAATATTCTAGACAAGTATCAACAGTGGAAAGCACCTGATCATGACAGAGTCACAAGGAGCATGTACCTAAATCAATCCTTTTCATATGGACTAGGAATTGGTGTCACATTAGGAGGCAAGTGATTCTTTCAGATCAAGCTACATGTTTTCTATGTGTGACATTAATACTAATGAATCACTTATGTTAAAAAAGTTAATAAAGAAAGAGTCACTGTATTGGTGACTACAGGAGATGTCCAATTGCTGAAAGGTTTCTCCTCACTCTGCTGGCTTCTTTATGAGTTCTTCTGAGATATTTTCATTGCGACTGTCTTGAGCTCAGTGTATTCATACATGCCTTGCTCACCCCTAGAGAGGAAAGAATATTGCATATAAACCTGATTGCACACTGAAAACAATTTGCTACAAGGTTTTTTTTGCTTATCTGAGTAGAGACAATGATAATATTTACTGAATACAGAGTAGTTCATATAGTTGCTAGCTGACCATAAGCTTTATAACCAAACATGAATTATCCAATGGAGAAAAACACTCTTAAACATGTCATTTATTTTAAATAATTATTTTCTCGGCTTATTTCCAGAGAAGATATCCATTGTTTACATTACATTATTTGGCCATATGGCTAACTACTACATAATTCAATCTGATTATATTTTATTGGACCAACAAACAAGGAGGAGGAGTTCATATTGCACTGTACGGTGACTGAAGAGAAACAATAAACCACCAGCTTCACTTGACCAAACATAAATTCTCCAATGGAGAAAAAATTCTTAAACATGTCTTTTATTTGAAATAATTATGTGCTTGGCTTATTCTCAGAGAAGAAATACACTGTGTACATTACTTTATTTGACCATATAACTAACTAATATATAATTCATCTGATTATATTTTATTGGACTAATGAATAAGGAGAAGTTCACATTGCTTCACTTGAGCCTGCATTCACAATCTGCATTGTCACAGAAGGGTGAGCAGGTAGTAGATGACCCAGATCCTCCTCCTTTCAGGGTTCTGTTCTTCTGAAGCTGTAGTTTTAACAAGAACTTTTTAATTTGGGCCAAACAACCCCTAATCTTCATAGGTCAGATTTTTGTTTCTTTGTTTCTTTTAGTTTTCTTTTATTTTGTTTTTAGAATACTTGTATTTCCTTTTAAGGAGAAAAAAAAACCTAAAGATTGGCTTGATGCAGGCTTTTCAGACTTTATCAGATGTTGGTTTTCTCAGTTATTCAATGTTAACAATACACTTCAAAATTTTCAAGTCAATCTCAAGTGATCAGAAGCTAAGTTGAGTCCATGTGTAGATGCCACAGTAACTTATTAGGGTTCTGCCTGAGGCCAACTTTGGAAACTGTTGCAAAGACGAGTGGCGAGTGGGCCGCCTATCGCCTAGTTCCCGGCCTCCTGGCTAATCCCCGAAATAATTATATGGAAACTGTATTCATTTAAACACTGACTGGCCCATTATATCTAGCCTCTTTTTGGCTAACTCTCACATCTTGATTAACCCATTTTTAATAATCTGTGTATCACCATGAGGTCGTGGCTTACCCGGAAGATTCTAACCTACGTCCATCTCAGAGAAGAGAGCCATGGTGTCGGCCTGACTCTGCTTCTTTCTCCCAGCATTTTTTTCGGTCTACTCCACCTATCTAAGCTTCTCTCCTATCAAAAGGCCAAGGAATCTCTTTACTTAACCAATGAAAGTAACACATAGACAGAAGACACTCCTACACCAGAAATCATAATTTCTTTTTACCTGATGGATGATTTAATTTACAAGGACTACACTCAGTTGTGATCTCCATTGTTTGGATAAGATCACAATGCAAGTATATAGGACTATTCCTAGGATCATCAAACCTATACACACACAGGTTTGTAAAGGAGCTGGTTACTTCTCTACCTACTGTGCTCAAGATTCAGTTTTGTATATAGACAATGTCTTATTCTCCTGAGCTATCAATAATGCCATATGTTGGTAGATTCTTTGGATAATTTAAACTTTTGTAATGCATGAAACAATTCCACACCAGTTTGGATTCAAAGGGTTATTTATTTGAGGGGAAAAAACTTACAGAACTCCACCCTATATGACAGCCAGGAAAGGAGTCTAGTCACTGGAGCAAGAGAGCTGCTGCTGCTTTTTAAAGAGAGAGAGACCATATCCCAGTGGGCTGGTATCTCAGCAGTTATTGGCTGAAGGAGCGGAAGAAGCTCCCACAGAGCCTCCCCCCTTTTGTTTAAGTAAGAGAGTTCTAAACCTACTACAAAATTATATACAATAAGAACAAATATCATATTCTAACCAGCTTAAGTCTAGTATAATAAATAACTTGGCCAAGTCATGAGAATAAAGTAACTACATTTATATAGTCTTTAACCCCATCTAAGATCTGAGAAAGGAAATAATGTTACCTGAGTAATTATGAAGTCAAACAACTTCCAAAACATGCAACAAATTACGGAGACAACTGGCTACCTGGGAAATCACCCAAAGTCACATTTGCAGCATTAAAGCAACCAACTATTCTAGGCTAAGGCCTAGAATAACTGACAGATTATCTTGAACAGGCAAGAAATTTTTTAAAACCGTCTTACCCTGTCTTGGCAAGATTTGACAGTTTTGTTTATCCATTTTTGGATACTATGTATTTTGTCAGTAGTTGAGGTATAGACAGTTCCTTGCCCCAAAGCCGGTTTTACCAAGAATACAAGCTCCAAGTAGAATGCCTTTGGTGCTCAACAGCCTCTCGGGAATAGATCAGTGTTGCCAGGAGTGATTGGGTCTCACTACCACAGAACTCTAAGATCAAATTAAATGCCATTTTCTACAGCTTTTTGAAGAGGTTGAAGATTATTTATACAGAATATAATCTCTATACATCTAAAGAACCTGATTAGTCTAACTATAAATATGACAAACTTAGATGACTATTGATCTGTAATTCTTAATACCTATCTAACTTAAAGACTACAAGAATAAACAACTGTGCAATAAATGAGGACAATGACCTCCAAATGTAAACAATGTACAAGTATACATTGTAATATGGTAAATATATATATATATCAATACATAAACGATACATGAGTATCTTAATTAGGGGTAGAAATGTACACTGCAATATGGTAAATATATATATATATTCAATATATATATATCAATACTATATATATATCAATACATAAAAATGTTTTAAACAGAGGTAGAAGCATGCATGTATACAATATTTAATATAATTTAATTTCGTATCCATATACAACAATCTATGCCAATGTAATTATCTATAAACAATAACTCACAAATACCAATCTATTATCCCCATCCAAGCCGAGCTGGCCAAGCCAAGATAGCAGCAGGCAGCCGAGCCAGAGGCAGGCAACCAAGCAGGGGAATGGAGGTGTGTGGGATGGTTCTAAAACCAAATGTTGGGCACCAGATAATGCGCAAAACAATCCCACACCAGTTTGGATTCAAAGGGTTATTTATTTGAGGAGAAAAAACTTACACAACACTGTCCTACATGACAGCCAGGAAAGTAGTCTAGTCACTGGAGCAAGAGAGCAAGCAGAGGGCTGCTGAAATATAAAGAGAGAGAGACCACGCCCCAGTGGGCTGATATCTCAGTGGCTATTGGCTAAAGGAGCAGAAGGAGTTCCCGCAACACTTTTGGAACTAGCTCTAACCTCAAAATCATGTTTGGAAAAACTTCAAAATCATGTTTTTCAACATAATTAAATGGCTTGACCCAGCTGTCTAAAGTCCTCTAAAATGTAGTGTTTTAATAAGTAGTTCATATCAAAGAGGCAGACAACTTAGTCCATAATTTTGACTAAATTGCTTTCCATTGTATTTAGTGTTACTGGGACACTGGACACTCACAGAATTCTATGTGTATTGTCACACCGAGGCTGACCTGATCCATCTTTCTCAGAAATGCTATATAAATAATTTTAATGTAGACCACAAGAGCATCTACCTCCTTAAATTTCTTCTTAGCTGATCATCACATGTTGATTCTGACTAAGCAGAACTGAATGATCTCCGGTAAGCCTGCACATAGCAGCTTTGCTTCTCATGACAGACCACCCAATGCCTAAAACAATATGAGACTAAGCTTTGTCTGCTTCATCCCTGGTGTGAAAAGATGAGCCTTAATGGAGGTACAGGGAAACATTTACTAAGCTGATTTGACAAATACAATAAAAAAAAATAAAAATTGATCTGAGTTCACTATTTGGGGTTCTTTGGAAACCCTGTTTTCAAATTCATTAATTTGGTTTCCTGCCTTTGAAAATAATTCATAACTCTTGAAAGAAGTCATTCTAGGGAGTTGTCTCAGTAATTCTCTGGGAGACATTTTGCAGCAAATGCTCTATTTAACAGATGCATCATAGTTATTAGGTAGACTTCACCAGAAGCAAATCAGCTTGTGATAGGCAACTTTAAATTATTTAAAAAATATATTCAAATATCTTGAGTGTTTCAATATTTATTTTCATTCATCTCAATGTTACCAGTTTACCATTTTACCTGCTTTCTGAAAATAGTTTCTATTTACGTACACCACAGAAAATCCTAAAAGCAGGCAACAATTTATTTACCAAAATAGTGTACTTACCATGGCCCTGAAAGGGTAGTAGGAACATAATTAAGTATAATCCATCTGCTATTGCTTTTCTGAACTTAGGAAGTACTTACAACATTGAAAAAACTATTTGATACTAAATACAGATGGAGTTTACCCTCAAAGTAGTGAAAACAGAACAGTTTCCTGGGAGTGGCAATTCTTATCACAAAATAAGTATTTATTGTAATATAAAGTTTAGCTTACAGTTCTCGCCCATTTCCAGACATCTTGAATCCACCAAAAGGACTCTGGACAGCCATAGCCAAATAGCAGTTCACCCTAAAACAAAGAATAGGTGGCTACTGTAGATAATACATAACACAGCCCATAATTTCTAATTAGGAAATTTAAAAATTCAGAAGTCTCTGTAAGAACTTCTTTGTTTTGGTCAAGTATGATCACTGAGATTAAAAGCAGCACTATAATCTAGAATACAGAAAGCATCCATATATGTTACCTAGAAATAAATGATACTACTATGAGTATGATTTTCTGTGCCTGCATGCGTGCATGTGTGACGCACACACACATACTGTTAGTTTGAATCACAACAGAGGGAAGAACAATATGCTATAAAAGGAAGTGTCTGAGGCTGGGATTGAATGGAGTTCTTTTATGGCATGTATGCATGAAGCTTTGTGGTAATCTTGAAGTTTATACATTTAGCAGTCTAAGCAACTTGCTTTAGCAATTATTATATGTGTCAATACTTATTTCATTTGTTTTATTCATTAATAAATAGACAGCTTAAACAGAAGTGGTGGCAGGAATCAGGCCCATTTATTAGGCTGGTAATCAGTTTTAGAAATACTTTGAATTGTTTTTAATAAACACACAGTAAAAAGTGTGACTATGACTAAAGAGAAGGTCATTTTAAATCAAGGAGATGGGAGAGGGTAATTGGAACGGAGTTCTGCAGGCTGTGAACAATTATTTTAATGCAAGTGCAGAGAGAATAGTGTTCTATATTTTATAGAGATGCTATTGAGCTCTGACAGTTGATTTATAAAAATACATGGGACACAGTAAGCCTTAAGCAAGTGTAGAATATGAATATGTATGAGTTAGTAATGCTGAATTTACTAGTGCTTTTATCATAGAAAAATCTGTGTTGATCATCAGTTAATCAAAGTTAATGGAACTTTGATTAATTTCCTTTAAGATATTGAGGAAAATGGCACGATAAGAAAAAGAATCAGGCTTTTGAGTTCCTGTGCTTAATGCTGATTGTATATTAAGATTTTATAGCAGTTTTAAAATGTTTCATTGAGGAAACCCCGGAGACATGGTGATTGAGATGTCTAATTCTCAACCACATTCCTCATTTGGTTGTTTATATAAATTGTGTGTGCATTAGTGTGTATGTATACATGTGTGTGTGTGTGTGTGTGTGTGTATAGGTGTGTGTATGTGTGCGTGTGTGCATGTGCGCACGTTTGTGCATACATGGGGAAGATACATGGAGGCCAGAGAAGAGAGAAAGGTAAATTGTTCTTTTTTTTATTTTTATCAATTTCTCTCTTATCTCTCAAGCACAACAATTTTACTAAATTGCCTAGCCATTGAAGTTCAGGAATTCTTCTGTCTCAGACCACAGTGATAAACTTCTAAGCAGAGGCCACTATATTTTACTTTTACAAGGAAGCTAGAACCAAAGTCAGTTTCTTACACTTGCACACCAAGTACATTTTTTGTTGAGCCATCTCTGTAGCCTTATGTTATATGTACTTAAGCTCTCAATGATACAGGCTTCGTATTTCTTCTCTGAAATTCAGGGAATCAGAAGTGTTTCAGTTTGAGGTGTTTTTTTTTCAGTCTATGGATTATGCACATAGGCTTTACTGGTTGAAAAATCCTTATTTGAAAATAAAAAATTTGAAATACCCAGGATTAAAAACTGTCTTAACATTATGCTGGCATATTTCACAGTATTTTGGATTTGTCATTTTAGTGTGAAGCTGGCTAAACTCACACTAAATAGACACATGTGGAGAAGGATGTTTTAGAGAGTATAGCTCTCACTCTGTTTACTGTATTGTAAGTTCCTAAATCTCAGCAAGCTCCCGGTTTTGATCACAGACAAGATTTGGGATGACAAAGAGTAGTTGTTGAGTAAGATAAAATGATGAGTGTAAGAAATACATTACAATTTTGAGTCAGTGGTACCTAGATGATGACTCTCACTTTGATAGGAGGAAAAGGTATTTCAGGTGAACAAGAGGGTCAAGAACTGCCTCGTTGTGTCCCTTAGGATGCTTATCAGTGCCTAGTTTTCTTTAACTGAACTAGGTGAGAGAATGAAAATAGTTTGTGCTGTTTCCAGGATTGAGGGAAGGGAGGCTTGATGAGGAAAAGGTTGCTGAGGAAATAGTCCATAGAAAGGAGATAATGGGCAAAGACTCAGAGTAAGAGGCACAGCCTGAGAATTTGTATTAAAGTTAAATTACAAAAATAAAAGAACAGACTACGTCAAAAGATATAGAAAGGGCTGGAGAGATGGCTCAGTGTTAACAGTCTTTGATGCTGTTACAGAGGACTTGAACTGGGCCCCAGTACCCATATCCTATGAATTACAACTAGCTGTCTATGACTCTGGTTCCAACAGATCAGATATCTTCTGGCTTCTGCATGAACCAGAAACTCACATGATGCACAGACATACACACAAGCAAAATACACATGCACATATATTAATTTAAAAATAATTAAATAGCACCAAGTCTATGGATGTAGACCTGTGATCCCAGCCTCTCAGAAGCATTTTGCAGGAGGATGAGAAGTCCAAGACCAGTGTGGGCCACAGAGTGAGTTCAGGGCCAGATTGAGAAACTGAGCTCTTTTCTTGTATTAAAAAGTATAAAGCAGACTAGGATAGAGCTCACAAGTAGAGCATATGCTCAGCTAATGTAACTCCTTCAGTTGATTTCAAATATGGTAATAAATGATAGTAATAGCAATAATGTCTAGTGTATATAAGGTACAATATATAGTTGGTTATAATAGAATTTTACTTTCATCTTCCTGTTCATATAGCAGACTACCAAGTGCCGTGGCATTATCTAATAATACATATATTATATAAATTAAACAGCCACAAAGTGGTCAATATTCTACATAAGTAACTTGTGAAGCTGAAAGATGATAATTTGTTTTTATTTTTTATTTATAGAAACTATCTGTCTAGCAGGTCAGATAATTTCTAGGAAAGTTCAAGTCTAGAGGAGGCCAATTCAGCCTGCCCATTTGTCTAATATAAAAAGGGCACAGCTTACTTCAGATGCACTTACCACACTATCCCGGCCTGCAGAGCAGAAGACACAGTGAGGGCCTTATCCAGGTCTTTTGTGAAGACTCCAGCTGCCAGGCCATAGGAAGTATTGTTCGCTCTCTTGATCACATCATCTATAGATTTAAACTTCATGATTTGTTGCACTGGTCCAAATATCTACACAAGAGTGACACAAACACAGGCTAACACTGTACACACTGTATATGCTTTAGATACACTTCCTTTGCTTTCTTAGAAGCCATTCTCCGTGTACTACAGTGTGGCCTCTCCTTTTTATCCTATGTGTAAGGATAAAAAAAGATAGTAATTCATGTGAACCTGGAAACATGTTCTGATCATGTTTGATGTTTTTCTATGGAACAGACCAGTCATCATGACAGTGTTTATTTGATGACATGAGAATATAAGAAGGCTTCATACAAACTGCTGTTTATTCACTTTGGAAGAAAAGCATGTCAATGATTGAACACATTTGTCTGGGAAGCATATCAAAGCTAACACTGTCAATGGGAAGCAGGTGGAGCAGGAAAACAGGGTTTGCTCAGAGTTGCAGTAACTTAGCTGACACTGTAAAGGCTACAGGTTTCTACTGTGAACCTGCCAATGAGATATTCTAGCGAGCACACTATATAAGCACAATAAGTGTTTCCTTGAATGAAGATTATTTTCTGCTTTCTTGTTCTTTGTAGAAATATTAACCAAAATTCATAAGAGCAATAAATCTGACCAAAGAAGAATTGACCAATAAGTGCAGAAATGCAAATGCAGTTGAGTACTGTATTGATGCAAATGTCCTAAGTGTGTTGGATGATCCTCTTACATTTGATTTTTATTTCTTCTCGTTATTTCATCTCCCCACAAAGCTGGATAGTCCCCTTTTCTCTTTATTTGTTTGCATTATGGAGGTAAAGAACATTAACCTCTCAGATCCTCTGCCATATCAGGGACATGTGTATAGATGCATTGAATGTTGAAATTATGAATGAGTGCCTTTGAGTCACTGTATCTTCCTATTTTAGTCTAGTACATGACACTTTCATTGTCCAGAGAGGTGCTCTTATCTCTGCATATATTAAAAGCCCTCATACTTGTGAAGTATATTATCTACCATTTTAATCACAAACTAGTCTCTCTTATTTATATGTTGAATATCTGGGTAATATCTTTATTATTGATGCTACCTAGAATGTGCCCCCAGGACTCATCCTCACTTCCCTTACATGACCAGTTCACTCTGTCTCTCTTGGTTGACTTTTTATGTGGATAATATAGATAATTCAGTGGATGCTGTTCTGTTCCTGGCATATGCAGCACAATATGTCCACATTTATTCCTATTTTTAAAAAGGACAGGGTCATTTTCCATTCCTTTAAGGTTGTAAATTAAGCACCTACAAAAGCTGATGTGGACTTTGTTCTGTGTCTGATATTAACTATTTGTAGCCCATTGCACTCCTCACTAATTAGTCTTGATCACAAATTACTTTAGACTTTATCATCAAACATTTCAGCGGAATGCTATTCAAGGAGCTGGGGGTTTTAAGGGAACATACAGGTTATGCACAAAGGAAGATGACAAGCCCGGAAATAGAAACAGGTAGGACCATTACCTCCTCTTTGGCAATGCGCATCTCATCGGTAACATTGGAGAACACTGTGGGCTGAACAAAGAAGCCTTTGTTCCCCCAGCGTCCACCACCACACTCCAGTTTGGCTCCTTCTTTCTTGCCACTCTCAATGAGATCAAGTATTTTATCATGTTGCTCTTTGTCGATCTAATAGAAACAAATCACATAAAAAAGAGTGACAATAAAGATAACATATTGCAAATGAGACCTTCAAAGTGCCTGGATATTCACGTGAAATCCAGTGTTTCAGAATAGGTGACAGATACTCATCTAATTCTTCAGTATGCTTTTTTTTCTCATGAATTAGAAAGGAAATCTTTATAAATAGAATATCCTTATATAAACTCTAATTTTTAATATAAAATAAGTAACACACCTATTATAACTGCTGAAAAACTCAAATACAATAAGTTGGTAATCATAAAAAAGAAGAACCTCCAAAATAGTAGAAATTGTTTTTTCTATACAAATATATATGGCTTTTGCCTTCTCCATACATATTTGGTTATGATACAGTATTAATCCCCAAACTCTGTTTTTAAAGACTTTGTGACTAAACCAGCAATGGATGAACAACTAGGTAAGTGTCTTTTCAATAACTCTTCCATAAGCTCTTTCCTGTTACGGATAAAGAAAGATAAAGAGAGAAAGAGAGAAGCATTGAGATGCCTGGAACTTCCCCCTAGCACTGGCCAAATTCCCAGCGTGCCTTTCTTTTCTACTTGCACAGCACTACTTGCCACAAGCAGCCATGGACTCACAAAGCCCTATGCTAATAACCTAGAAGATGTGATTGCGTGCTTTCAACTTTTATGAGTTAATGTTTTAAGTCTGTTCTAATGTATTCCCCTGGTAAGTTATGGAATATTAAAACTTAGTTTTTGGGGCTATTGATTTCTCTCCTGGTAAAGGAAAATATTGGCCCTCGTTCAGTATTATATATTACAGATACCCACGTCTTCTCTTTTTTCTTATATCCACCACGGTGCCATCAGTATATCAATTATCTGTCTTCCATTCATCTACTCTCACCATCTTCTATGTTTTTATTCATATATCTAATGAAACGTATTTCATGCTTCTATATACAGACCAACAGATACTTAGAATAAGGAACAGTAACAACAAAACCACTCAGAACTATATATTTTTCAGATCTATGAGAAACACAAATAGAAATCTGAAAAACTACCAATGTGATGAAAATTATAACTACTTTTACATAATCCGTGAACAAAAACAATGATATTAAAACAACACAATGATTCCTTCACTTGACAGTTACCTTATTTATGTCTTTGAGGTTTCACTACTCCACATTATTTTTGTGCTAAAGCTTTTCTATTTGTATGCTTGTGCTAAGAACAAAATTATGAGACCTTTTTGCAAGCTAATTATTTCCAGAGGAAGCAGTGACCATGTTATCTTTGGGTTTTATGACTTTACCAGGCTCCTATCTCAGGGTATAACTGGTAGCAATATACTGTAAGTTTTTCTTAATTGAATTTAAGTTTTATTTATTAAATAATTCAAAAATAAAGTTTGGTTACAACTTAATAGTGAGGCACTTGGGGAGAGTAAACTCCTTGTTGTGAGATTTTCCTGTTCACTGTTGGGTCCTCAGTAGCATCCTTTCCTCTGCTCACTAGTTTGAGTAGATCCCTTTCAATTTAACTTGTCTCCAGATAAGGTCAGTGGTCCCTATTGTGATATCCAGAAGAAGGGGTGAGCTCAGAAGGTCCAAGTACTTAAACAATGGCCCATGAGCAATAGTTGTGCAAGAGCAACAGTTTACATTGGGGTGAGAAAGACAAAGGTATTTGTATTTACAGTTGATGTAACTACAAAAATGAAACTCAGAGACCCCATGGAATGTTTGGGTTTTGATAAATAGAAGGAGAAGGTTTTTTGGTTCAGATACCAGGACTTTCAAAAACAATTATGACATTGTTACATCAAAGAAACTGAGGACCCTGCAGTGGGTTGGGGAGTGCTCTACTGCTTACAAAATGGCAACTGGGATGAAGGATTGATATGAGGAAGAATTTACAGGTATGTATACATTTCCAAACTAAAACATTGTATGTAGGCATTAAGAATTTTACCAATTAAAGAATGCAAGAAATAACAGCATTTTAAAATTTTTCTCCCTTTTTGTGTGTTTATGTGAGTGCAGAGTGCAGATGTGTGTGTTTGTATGAATATATATATATATATATATATATATATATATATAGGTATGAGCAAATACATGTACATGTATGTGCACCTGCATGTTGAAGAAGTGTGTACAGGTGCAAGTACATGTGTGTACCTGTTTGTGGATGCCAAAGGTTGATACTGATTGTTTTCCTCAGTGGTTTTCATTTTTTCCTACTGAGGGAAGCACTCTCACTGAACTCAAAGCTCCAGTCTAACTAGCCAGCTTTTATATGGGTGTTAGAATTAGAACTCTGGTCTTCGGGGTTGTGTGACAAATATTTTCTGTGTTGATCCATCTTATCAGCCCCCCTTTCTATGCTTAATTCCAGCCAGAGCTCCTAGAATGTTTCCAGATAGAAAGAAAAAAATGTCCAAACAAAACAAATTGATCTTTGCTGTTTGATGTTAGATTCATTAAATCAACAAATCAAGATAATATCAGCTACCAATGAACATTAAAAAGAAGTTAATATTACTTGATGAAAATTAGACCTAAAAAATTAGTTTTACATCCAAAATACTTGCCTTTCTGATGTTTACTTACCTGAGGACCTTGATTTATTCCTACATTCAGAGGATTTCCAAGAACATATTTCTTAGCCCGCTCAACACTCCTTTTCACAAACTCATTGTAAATTGACTCCTCAACAAAAAGTCGGGATGCCGCTACACAAATCTGACCCTGGTGTAAGAACACTCCTTGGTGTGCAAACTCAACAGCACTGTCCACTGCAAAGGAAACATTCACAGGAGAGGAAGAACATTTTCTAAAGAATACATACACACACACACACACATACATACACATACATATGTTTCAGATGCAATATGGTGATAGGAAAAATGATGAATCATCTGATGAGACATAGATCCAACACATTACACTGTATGGAAGCCATGAAACAATAGACCTCTTGATCCTTTCATTTACCATGGAAATATTAACAACAAGGGAACTCTGACAAGATAGTGTCTGTTATGACTTCTGACGAACATACATTTGATTAGAAGATAAAATATCACTGTAAATAATTTTACAGCTACTTCCATTTTATAATTCTTTAGTCAATTATATTTCTTTTAGGTGTCAGTTTTTAATTAACTAATAGAAGAAAACTGAATTATCTATTGCCCTTAGTAATTTCAAACATTACTGAATTCTTTCTCAATCAAAAAATGTTGTCTTTCTGAAAAATGACATTTGGACAACCAAAACTCATTCCATCAGAACAATGCACCCTCTCACCCTTACTACAGGAAAAATACTTCTAAAATTAAACTAAAGCCTTAATCACACAAGTAAACTAAACTTATTGATTAGAAGGTCTAATGTGCCTAGACTTTTGTATTAGAATATCTTTAATTCCATACAAAAAGATGTGGATTTTTAAGTAAGTGTGTGTGTGTGTGTGTGTGTGTGTGTGTGTGTGTGCTTTAGTTTTATAAATGAGGACAGCTCAGTTCATGATTGTAGAACCTGGGTGTGAAAATGTGAGCTAACAGTAGTTGTTGAAAGTAAAGTGGGAATGTGGAGGAGTGACAAACTAGATATCTTGCTAACCAAGTAGTAAGTCCTAATATTTCCAGGTCAGATTGCAATAGTGACGACAAGGAATTGCATGGAGCCCTTGTTTATAGCCTCATTTTAAGTATGATCTGAGGAACGATGGGTTAAAGGAATTCTTGACCACAAATTTCAGCTAAGTCGCTGCTATTTAGGAAGTAACATAAGGATTTCATCTGGCAATAAAATCATAACTATCTGGATCTTTATTAACAGGGTCTCATTAAAATGACAAACTTAACTACACTTAAAATTGAAAGAGAGAGAGAAATGACTTTACAGGTTCAATTTTCTTCTGGCCCTCTCAAAATGATGGTCCGGAGTAAAAGCAGAAGAAAATAGGAACTTGGTGGCAAACAGGATAGGATATTTTTGGTTCCAAATATCACAAAAATCTTGTACCCTTGATACAATTAAACATATGGAATTACCAAAACCGCATCCTATATTCTAGATGTAGCCCACTTATACTATCTCAGATTGACACTGGGAAGTAGCAATCTATCCCAACCCAGGACAAAATCTTCTCTGTGTTTATCAGCTGTGTGATATCGGAACAGTTCGAAAGCTTTGCAGAATCACCACAGACTCTAGTCAATTCCTTTTTACTTTGAATTTACTTTTACAACAGGTGACTGTGATGTCACCAGGCATCAGGAGGAAGAAGGTGAGACACTAGCAAGGGACTTGTACTCACAGTCAGCATCTGCAAACACAATGCAAGGACTCTTTCCCCCCAGCTCCAGGGTGACCCTCTTCAGATTGCTTTTCCCTGCAGCTTCTTTGATTAATTTGCCAACCTGAAATCAAACACCATAGAAGAGGAGGGTTAGTTTGTTTTGTGTGGATAGGTTGTTTCAATATTTTCTATTTGTAGGACATTTACACAACCAATTAATTTTATTTGGAAAAGATGAAAATATTCATGGGCAGATGTGGGAGCTGACTTCATGTGTGGACAGATAAAAGATTATTTTCATTTTTGTCAGAACGTCCTCTCTGAATTTGATCAGAAATACCCCTAAGCACCTCATGTATTGACTTCTAATCATCTTAGTGACATTCAGAGAATTCTGTGAAGTAGAAATAGTATTCTGTCCATCATCTAATTCTCAACCCTCTTCCTCTTTTCTTATATGCTCCCAGTCTGTATTGCCTCCAGGTTGGTCCTTTACTTGGATCAGCTCTTGGCGCATATCCTCTCTGAGCCTTGTTCTAATGAGAAGAAATGATTCTTTTCTCCTGGTCTCACGATGCTCATAAAGATGTTTCTGAGTCAACCTCAAATGATGTCATGTCTATTTGTGTAAATCTCATAAATACCCAGTCCCTACCAAATTCCACACTTATTGATCACAGCATCCTCACTCATTACTCATTATTACCCTCTCTTCTTCCTCCTCCTTCTTTCCTCTCTCTCTCTCTCTCTCTCTCTCTCTCTCTCTCTCTCTCTCTTTCCTCATTTTCTCTCTCCCCCCAACCACTCTTTCCCTTATCAAAAACACGTTGCTTTTCACAAGAAACTGGCTCTGAGCTCTTTGTTCCTACTACACTTAGCTGGAATCCCACCATTCTTATTTCTTCTTTAATTCTAGTTGCTTCTTCGAAGAAAAATACATTGTTTTTGTTTTATCTTGTTTTTTTTTTCTGTGGATTCTGCCCTGTCAAGTGTATTATCGATGATTATTTTTTGTTTTGACTTTTGCATCCTGTTTTGATTATTATTGATTCATATATATATATACATACATATGTAGAGAGAGAGAGCACAATAAGCTAAGATAGTCTACTTTCTATTTTTGAGGCAACCATTGTATTTCATTTCTTTTATTGAGTGACTTTCTATTTCACCAGAAAAAAATGAGATAATTATTTAAGTCTAGGTATGTACATCCAGATGGCAAATAAGAAGTGGCCTTGAATTTTCACAGAAAACAGACAATGATTTTTAGCCTACAATTTCATCTCTTTGCAAAGAACAATTAGTAAAGTGTCACCGATTTCCTAAAGAGACCTTCAATAAAGACAAAACAGAACTCTTAAGGCTGTGGTGGAAAAATGTGTTCATCATATAGTTGCATTGACATGTAGGGCAAATATAGCCAGTGCTTGCCACCTCTACAAAATGACTGTGTGTTACTTCATGGCTGAAGATCTATTTTAAATTAATGTAATAAAAGTTTCATTAGAATGGGTCTCGTTGCTGTTATCACCATGAAAGACACTGTTGCTACCTCTTACATATTTGCCAGTATCTTTAAAAAAACAAGCAAATGAGCTGGAGTAGGACCAATGCTATTTTTGCTCACTCAGGTGTCCTAGTGCACATTGCTAACACGTCATTATTCAGAATTAATTCACAAGCAGTTATAGATCTTTTTGTGGCTGACAAAGAAAAAGAGAGTCTTCAAGACTAACCAGGCAAGGGTGAGAGACTAGCTATGAGGCAAGGACACTCATGCCCATGACTACATCTTAGACAATGAGAACACAGATGGGAAGGCTTTAGTTCATGATTCCCTCTGACCTAAAGATGCTGGCATCCAGGCAGCACAGAATCAATGGGAGTCAGGGTAGAGGAGCTTATGCCCATATTCATGCCAAAGCCTGGGCAGATGTAAAAGACAATCAGGAGATGAGAGGGCACGTTGACATCTCCTAAATTAATGTGACAAAATGAGTGGGAGGAGAAAGCAGAAACTAAGAATGCTTCACAAACATTTTCCTGAGTGCTCAGCAGGGCGCTACATATCTTCTTTTACAAGCTCTTACTTTTATTGTGTGGAACTGAATAAAGTAGGAATTACAGTCCCTGTGCTTCTCAAATAAAGAATCTCATATTGGGAAAGGATTCTTCTCTTTTTCTGAGACACACCCTTCTTATTTGAAGTCAGAAGTTCCCTAGTCCCCTTATTTCATTGTTTCATCTTTAGAAGATAAATGGGCATAGGGATAGCATTACTGGAGTAGCAAAATGGCACCAAGTTGAGGACTAGTTAAGACAATCACACAACAAAGCTGCTCTCAGGTTCAAGGAACATCAGCCTCTGGCAGAGGCAACATGGAGAAGTGAGCCTAGGATCTGGGCTCATTGCATCCCTAGTGCAGAGGATGTGAAATCCTTGGCTCCCTTCTGCCTGCCTGTTCTATCTCCCTTGCTACCTACTTGCATCACCATCGCTAAAGCTATCAGCATATTTTGGTACCCTTGCATATTTTTTCCGAAGGAAATTGTGACTTTGTGGTCGATTTAGCCAATCTCAATCAGAGACTTACACCATATACTATTTTTTTTACTGTTTATTACGTACAATATACACACATTTGAAAGATGAAGAAAATAAAAATTCAAAGTCTTATTTCAATTTTCTGTGAAGTTTAGCTATGTAGCTAACTGCAATTATAATAAGTGATTCTCAATCACTACATAGAATGAGCTTTCTTAAATCCTGGAACAAGTTCCATGTTCACATAAGTTTCCATCTCTTTACCCCTTGAATAGAACTTTGTAAGTATCCAATCACCTTCTCCATTCTACCAGTTTCTTGTGTTGGCAGTAAGTTGTTGGGAGCCATGCAGCCTAGTCTCAGATCAGCATATGGCTATCTGTCCAGCAGGTTGCCTCAGGGCAAAACACCTGTGGAAATGAACTCTCACTTACTTGGCAAGGACCAGAAGTCCATGGGACAGCAAAGGAATTTGCAAAATTCATTCAGCTTGCATGCTTTTCTCTCTTGTTATTTTGGTGGTTCTCTAGGTGGTTTTTAGTTTTACTTTTCCAGTCACACATCCAAAAGCTGTAATTTCCCCCTGAAAATTCTGTTCTTTCTAGAATATTTTTCCCTAAGGATTGCCTAAGAGGGGGCTGCATCTCAAATCTCTTATCTGATTACTAACTACAACTCCTGATCCTGAGAACTTTTCTGACTCAATAGAGACATTTGAAAAACAATATTTGGAACATTAACAACAGCTCAAAGTTCTGCAAAGGAGAGCAGGGCATGCAGACACAAAATAGGGGAAAAGCCTCAGGAATACACATAGTGCCACTGTTGAGAGTCCTTTCCCTAGACACCAGGTATAGAGTCATTGGTAGGATCTGGTATGCTACAAGAGGAAATACTACAATGCAAATTGTGTTATGGATAGATTCATCTTTACCATATACTGGAGCTAAGATTTGTGGAAGAAGCATGGTATAATGAGATGGGAAAGAGTGGTTTATCAAAGTCTGTCTTTTACACAGAGATTGAAACATGGAACCCGCTTATAGAGAAGGGAACTATATGAAAACATAACTTGCAGGCATGAAAGAATTGTCAGAGTTTGAATATTGTTCTCTTTAATGCACTGTACCCACATCTATACTTTTTAACTTTGTAACCGCAGTTAGCTGCCAGCAGGCATAAGTACTGCTAGAATCAGATGTGTTTGATTCGATATTTAGCTAAGCCTGCAAAAATGCTGAACTCTATGTCTAGAAGAAGGTTATGTAGGGAGTAGGAAAGTTTATTTGAAGAAGCATAAAGGGAAACATTTAGGACTTCTATAATGATCACAATGTATTCCTTAAATTGCAATGTATTTATTAAGGTCAAAAATAGAAGTAGATAATAAAGTTGTTCATGTAACCCTGATACGAAAAATGCTATTTAAGTATAAATAAAGATGGCCTGAGCTATTCGGGGCCACTTGAGTGCAATTCACTTGGTGGGCAGAAGGGTTTTTGTTTTGTTTTTGTTTTTGTTTTTGTTTTTTTGCACCAACACCCCTTACCTGTCAGAACCTGAACTAAAGCTAAGGTTGGACTCTGGCAAGGTATATTCAAGCTCACCTTTCCCATCTATGTCA
This sequence comes from Myodes glareolus, assembly GCF_982192425.1. Classification (NCBI taxonomy): domain Eukaryota; kingdom Metazoa; phylum Chordata; class Mammalia; order Rodentia; family Cricetidae; genus Myodes; species Myodes glareolus. The sequence continues at coordinate 41,273,063 of NC_142032.1, forward strand.
ATGCGTCATGCAGTATTTTTTCTGTCAATAGTTAATAACATTCTAACCTGGCATAGTGATGTCAGCATGGCTTTGCTAGAAACAGCTTAATATCTAAATATCTATGTCTTCTTTTGTTTGTAATAGCAACTCCCTCGACTACCAGAATTCTGTTTCACATCTCATCCTCCAGTTCCCTCTCTCCCCTTATCGAGTCTTGTTATGGTTGTGGCTGGTTCCCATTCTTCAACTTTTATCTACTCAGGGCATAGTGGGGCACACAGAAAACCAAGGCTCTCCGGGCAGGAAAATGGAAGATAGTGGAATGTGTCACCCTCCCAGGGTATACTGTGTAGACAAAGTTCCACACAGGAGCTAGAGGTGAGTCTCTACCATTGACTTTTCTTAATCTAGAGGCAGTAGTTACATTGACTCATACAAATCACAACTTATATTTCCTACCATACACTTAACTAATCATCTGACTACCTCAAAGGCTGTATTTCTCCTAAGAGACACTAGTGATTACACTACAAATCATTTACTGTAATCTTTTAGATTTGTAACAGTATTTTCTTACTATTCAAAATCCACTTGTGCTTGATAAATATGTCTGGAGTCTAGAATAAAGAGCAAATCAACAAAGCAACTTTTCTAAAGAAAGTGTTGGCTGCAAGACAGCTGCAGAGTCCATGCTTCTGCTTGTGAAAGAGGAGATATTCTGAAAATGGCTCTACCTCTGTTGATCCTGTGAAGGACACTTTGTCAATGTCCATGTGTGAGGAGATGGCTGCCCCTGCAGTTGGTCCATAACCAGGGACAACATTCACCACACCAGGAGGAAATCCTGCCTGCAAGATAAGAAGCAAGGTGTTAATAAATCAAAAACTTAATTCATAAAAGTGGAAAACTGGGCTTTTTTCTTTATGCTCACCTTGGGGGTTCTTCTTTCAAGAAAATGCACTGAAGTGTATCTGTCTATTATTCATTGCTGTCTTTAATTTCTTATCCATATGAAACTATCTCTAAAGGTGGTAATATCTTAGGATACTATGTTCTATAGGCAAATCAATCATGATTGGCGTATTAATTCTTTCTCATTTGCTATGATGAAACATTGACCAAAACAATCTTGGGAAGAATGGAATATATCTGGTTTATAGGTTATATCTATTGTTGACAGAAGCCAGGGTAGGAGCCTGGAGCCAGGAACTAAAGCACAGACAATAGAGAAATTATATGTATGTATGTATGTATTATATATATGTATATATATTTTCTCTGGCTGGCTCAGCTACCTCTTTTATGCAGCTAGGGCAATATGCCTAGGTGATATGGGAGAATTGTCTGTATTCTGTCAATCATGTATTTTAATAAAACGCTGATTGGCCAGGCAGGAAGTATAGGCGGGTCAACCAGACAGGAAGTAGAGGCGGGGAAATGAGAATAGGATAAGGCTAGGGAGGAGAAAGCTCCCTCAACCATTCCTGCACAGACCACTGAAGAGGCAACATGTAAGCTGTCACACTGAGAAAGATACTGAGCCATTATGGCTAACATAGATAATGATAATGGGGTAACATAAGTTATAAGAGTTAACAAGAAGCCTGACCTAATGGGCCAATCAGTTTATAATCTTATGGAGTCTTGTGTGTGATTTCTCTTTGGGATTTGCCGGCTGTGGGGTACGGGTGGGACGGAAACCCCAACAAGCCGGCCCCCTCATGTTACACCTAGGGATAGCACTGTTCACAGTGGGCTGGGACTTACTACATCAAGGAAAACCCCAAGACATGGCTACAGGCCAATCTGACAGAATCAGCGTGTGATCAGCAAAGCTCAAAGCGATGAGACTGAGGCTGTAGGTGAACAGGGGACCCTGAATTCGCCTGCACGTTTAGACTCTGGAGACTTACCTCTTTTACTAACGATGCCATATGAAGAGCAGTGAGAGGGGTTTGCTCTGCGGGTTTGACAATCACTGTGTTCCCACAGGCAAGGGCAGGGCCTAACTTCCCAGTGAACACGAGCAATGGACCATTCCACTAGAAAGCAAAATTGAACAATGGACTCTTTGTATCGCTTGAAACTACATTTGTATTGATACTTGCCATCCTGATAAAAGTTGACTAATATTTTAGAAGTTGTGAGTAATTTTTGTTTATTTTACCTAAATTTGCAAGAAAAACTATGAAATGATAAAAAGTTCAAAGCAAACTATTTAGGAGAAGGGAACAGGAAAGAGCAAATCAAATGCAATGAAGTAATTTTATTCTGAATTCTTATTTTACAGGAAAAATGCTACTTCATGGCTTCACATATAATTAAGCATGTTGTAATTTACTTGTGTTTTAAAAGTGTGAAATCCATGTCCTCTTTCTTCCTGGAAGGCACTTATGGTATTTTATCTAATATAATAATTCAGAAAAATCCACATCCAGGAGATTTTTGTGTGTATGTGTGCTAGGGAGTGATCCCAAGGATTAAGCATATTGAATATGTTCTCCACTCCAGTGAGCTAGGCTCAGTGCAGGCAAACAAAATTGTTAAAGGCAAAGAGTTGTCAAATTCCCATCCCAATGGTAAGTGTTTGAGTTCAGATCATTCAGGCAAAACCACTGGCCACCAGTAGAAATAAGATATGTGACTGCTTCTTCTCTATTTAAGGCATTCGCCACCTGGGAGTTCTGAAAACAGTCCACTCTACTTTACATGGATATCTTATGGATTAATCAAGAAATTCAGGGTTATGGCATAGCACACATCTCTGTATCATGTGTGAAGGACAGTGTTCAATCCCCAGAAAAAAAAAGAGGACAAAAGGAGGAAGTTAAAATTTATACTTTTCTGATAGTCCTAGCTGGTAGAGTGATATAAATATGTTTGAATATTTTTTAAGCCTTTGAAGTACTGAACACTTCCATGAATACATTGGTATGTTCAGTCTTACTAATAAAGAGTGACTGTTGTTCCAAAGCCTTTCAGATACTTCATTGTATTTTAATTTAGCCATTTAAACTATGTCAGTTGTATGTGGCCAGTGTCCTGTGTTAACCTTCATGGAAATCTGTTTACTTCCAGAATAGAATTTTTGAAAGAAGAATTTTGATTATCCAAACCTGCTATCTACAGTTAAATATAGGCTACATACTTTCCTAATTGTTATGGGAAAGTTAAACTGAAATTTAAAAATAAAAAACATTTTCCAGGATTTAAACAGTCTTGCTTCAGTTACTCCCCACTGTGGGATGTCTCAAGGAGAAGACAGAAGTACTGGGAGCTGAGTTCCATTGAAATGTTCAAACATGGATGAGCTGTGATAAAGCTTTGTCATATAGTTACAAAGCACAGCTCATGAAACCAGAACAAAGCAAAATTTTCAGAAAAAAAAATGCAATAAGTACTTAAGGCTTATTTGTTAATATTGAAACATCCTCCACGGGTAAATTATTTTATTCTGGACAAGACAGCTCATATTTGAGAAGCAAAGTTATAGGAATGAGTGCTTCAGGTAGTCATGTTTATTGGATTTACTTCACACATAACCATCACACAAGCTTCACTTGTGTGGGAATGGGCTTCAGATCAAATGGAATTACAGCTTTTTTCCTCTATAGGAGTCATGAAGTAAGACTTACAGGGATGATTTGGCCACACACCCCAATAGGCTCACGTCTTGTATAAGTAAAAATATCTCCATCTGAAAAACAGAGCAAACACACCATCCAATAAGGCAAATGCAGGATCCACTCAGGGCAGGGTGATGTGTGATTGGTAGGAGAGGAGGTCCACAGTGACTAGCAAAAGGGAAACAAAACATCCTGTCTCCAAGGTTAATCACATAAGCAGCGGAGCTCTCAAATAACAATTTCATCCTAAAGACCAAGATACAGGTAAATAAGTGACAGGATTGGGGGGATCCCATAGAATGTTAACTCCATTCTCTGTATTCCAAGATGGCTGCCTTCCATCACTCTCATACAAGTAGTGGTTCAGAAAGGAAGTGGGAGGTGAGGTCCCCTCTAGATAAATGTAGAACCACATACAAAAGTTCCCAGTACTCAAATGTTCCAGGAGCTCTAACCTTTAAACAGGTACATGATTTAAAATAGTAAAACTTTTCCAAGGAGTAAGAAGTCTTTCTCTTGGAATTGTTATAGTTTTGTGGCTTCCTTTTTCCTACCAAAAATAAATGCAATCTCTTATTCTATGAATGGAATATTTGAAATGAAATGTGGTTCTTTTCTATCTTTATTTGACTGACACTTATGCCTCACTATCAACACAAACCTAAATGTATCTTGGAAGAGGAAACCTTAATTGAGAATGTGCTCCCATGAGATTTCTCTGTAGGCAAGTCAATGCAACATATACTCAATTATTGTTGAACGAGGGATGGCCCAGCCCACTGTGAGTAGTGCCAAAGCTTGGCAGATGATCCTGGATTGCATAAGAAATCAGGCTGGGCAAGCCATACAAAGTAACCATTATGTTTGTCCATGACCTCTGCTTCAGTTACTGCCTCTAGGTTTCTGCCCTGAATATAGTGTGGAAATACAAGTGAAAGAGACCATTTTGTTCATAAGTTGCTTTTGTTCATAGTGTTTTATCACAGAAAATATACACTATGGAGTGGTCTCATTTGGAGTTTTGCTGTTGTATGCTTTGTTCTGGCTTCCACAGGAAACTAATGCTAGCACACAACCGCTTTCCCTGTCCAGATCTGCAGGTACTTTGAACAGCTTCTCGTATGTTTCCCAAAAGAAGAGTAAGAGCTACAAAATAGCCAGGTTCATAGTACCGTTGTTGTCTCATTCTATTCTTATATCTTATTAGGATATAAGAACCTAATATATCTTATACTGTATCTTCCAGTTAGGGTGAAAGTGCCCATCAGACGAAAAACTTGAAGTGGATTATTTGTGTTCCTGAAGTCATTGTAGATAGAGATGTGAAACTGCCTCCAACCCTTCCCAAACTGATTCTTTTCTCACATAAAATATTTGCCTTGTGTCTGTTCTGCTACTGGTATGTCCCACTAAGGAATATACCACACTTCCATGCAAAGATTCTTAATCCTACTGATAATCAGAGTCTCATCTTGATTTGATGCTTTTGAAATACATTAGTATAAATTGGGTTGTTGAAGTCTATTGGACTAAGTATACTGGGCACAATCAGCACAGCTTACTCATTCCGGACATGCAAAGATTTTGGTAATAATATTACAGAAGAAGTACAAATGTCATTATGGGAATGGCACTCAATAAATAATTTCTGTGACCATTTTGAAAACTTGGGACCCTAAGACATCACACTCAAATTAGTAGGTGAGTCTATGAGAATGTACTTACTTGAATTCTGTCTGTACTATCCACAGTGTTTACTCTTAACAGAATGTCCAGCACCTGAAATCTTTTGGGTCAATGTGAAAAGTAATTATTTACCTAGTTGATAGACATTGTTGTCAGGAGAATTTGAAGGTATTCAGTTCTGCACAAATGGCCTCCACTTCTGCCATCATGCAGGGAGTTTCCCAAATGTACTTACCACTCGGTATTGTTTGGCCATGGATCTTGTCAGCCCAGCCGGCACAGTACTTTAATATTTTTATGCTGACTTCTAAATCCATCATGTATGCATGCGGAAATACTTTCCCAGCATTCATTGATTCCATTGTCTGAAAAATAGTAATATAAAAGTCTAAACATTCAACAACAGAAATTACATCAAGAATATACAGTCAATGATTATAGTAATTACATACTAGAATTTTAGAAATATAAGGATTCTTAAATCAAATGTTCCTATGAAAGCAACTTAAGAAAGAATGAAATGACTTGCTTGTGGTCACATAATAAGATCCTGATGAGAGAGGTAGTGACATTCTGATTGCCTGATCCTACTAATCTTTCTGTCCAATTCTAAGTACCTCTGGCTAAGCGTGTCTAAGAGTCAGTTACATAAGTACTCAGCTGAGAAAATGATTCTTAGTCTCCACCTCTATCAGAGTTCCATCAAGCTTGCACTTGTCATCTGATTGTAGCAACAATTCAGGCTCTGCAACTATGCATAATGTCACCATCACCATCCTATTCCTCTCGTGTATAAATGGTCTGCTCGTACAATTGTAAAACCCATAGCTGTGTGTTCACACAATTCCAACACCTACATAGCAGAGAATTTAACCATTAACCCCTTGTTTGGGAAATATTGTCATAAGTATTTCACTAATTCCTCCTCTCAGAGCTCAATTGCCACCATGGAAAAAAAGGTAGAGAAAGTTTAAGAGCCAGAGAAGATGGAGGACACCAGGAGGACGAGGCCCTCTAAAACAGCTAAAACCTCTAAACGAGGTGCACATGATCTTACAGATTGAAGCAGCAAGCATGGGGCCTGCAAGGATCTGCACCACGTCCTCTGGAGATATATTAAAGCTTTTAGCTTCTCATTTTATGGAATCCCCTGACTGTGAGAATAAGTGAGTCTCTGATTCTTCATGCCTGCTCTTGAGGCTCCTTTCCTTCTGTTTGTCTGCTGTGTTCAACTTCAATATGATGGTTTTTACTTTACCTAATTATATTTTATTTTGTCATGTTTACTTGTTATCTCTTAGAAGACTGTCCTTTTCTAATGAGAGACTGCAAGCAGTGAATCCACATGGTGGGTGGGGGCAAGAGACTTGGAGCAATAGAGGAAGGGGAGATAAAGTCAGGATGTATTGTATGAGAAAAGAATCTATTTTTATAAAAGGAAAAATAAAAGATTATGGAGTTCCGCATTTTTTTATCTTAGCAGTATCTTCTCCTCACCCTTTTATGCAGACTTTAAAGGATGATTTGATATCATACAATCCATTGGGTGTCACCCGGCAGGATGCACAGGTTTGATATTGTCCACTATCTTAAATTAACTCAAATGTTCCTTTATATCTATTAATATATCCCTATGGCTTTCAAGCTGACAGAGGAAGTTAAGACTTCTCACTCTGCAATTAAGACAAGTGAAAAGAAATAAGCTTTGGGAAATGTCAATTACTTTTAATAGAATATTTCATCTACTGCAGAGCTTTGAAATCTATTTTGGCATATTTTGAATAATGCATAATCCTAAAAGAATAAGAGATTTTTAATAATTGATGAATTGCTGATATTTTAATAAAATTAAGGCTTGATTCTTACTGCTACCTAAGATTGTAAAGCTAATAATATTTACTCTGAATTGTAACCTGTGTAACACTTTGTTTTCAGCTGACTTTACTAAAATTCAAAGCTGAAAAGACTAGGAACTATACCCTCCACCCATATTCTATACTGACTTACCTAACTATTGGAATTTAAAAATATAAGGCTTGAGTGCATAAAAAGATTTCATGAGTATAGCAAAGCTGGGTTCTGGACTCTGAGAGTTCTAGAAAAATGATAGAAGCAAGTTTGTCATTCTGGCCCTTAATCAAACTGACCATCCAGTTGGAATGGTGAATGCTCCCGGGAGCTTTCCCACTCTCTCCCTTTGGTGTCAGTTAATACTCACAGCCAGCAGTAGACGGTCTCTTTCCATTAAGTCAGTCAGCTTGTTCAGCAGCCGCCCCCTCTCTGAAGCGTCCATGGTGCGCCATGGGGAGCCAATCTGAAAAGCCTGTCGTGCAGCCTTCACGGCTTTGTCCACATCTGCCTGGAAGTCACAGAGTATTCAGTACAACTTCCTTGCCTGGATCACAAAAAATAATGGACAGCCTAGACTGCAATGCGTGGCCTCTGAGTAAACTGTTGTCTGATACCCAGTGTGTGCATGTGTGTGTGTGTGTGTGTCAGATACCAAGGACTCTTTGGCTTAGCAGGGCCCCTGCTATGTCCAGCCTACTTGGCCACCGGCCCATGTATACGCTCACCTGTCTGAACTGCTCTTTTCTGTTCTAGACCCAGTCTGGCCTTTGATCTTGGAGTTGAGCTTTGCATCTTCTCTTTGCCACCTCACACCTGATCTTTCTATGAGAGAGGCAGTTGTCACTAAGCACAGAACAGATCAGTGCTCATTGGCAAGGCTGCTGGGATGGTCACCAGTTTTCCCATCTGTGCCTTCGGAAGAAGGTAAACCTCACTGACTCCGCTAGCAAAGTCCTCAGCCTGCCTGACAAAGTTTCTACTGAACCCAGGTAGAGAGTTCTTTTCCTGATTGAACTAACACCAGTATCAGAGCAAAATGTCCCATGGAAGCTAAATGTTCAAGGCTTCAATGTTAAGGCATTAATATGACTTTTTTGTTACCTTATATCTACAGACTCATAGTCTTCTTTTTCAGTGTCATTTTATTGTCAAGGAAAAGGCATAATTAGCTGACAGATGTTGTATAATATTAAAGATGTGTTACATTTGTTTATGCTGTGGAACATTTGTTTCATTATACAAAGATGTGCTGCATTCTTCTACATTGCATTTGTTTAACTCTGTGAAGCTGTTACTTTGCCTGTCTAAAACACCTGATTGGTCTAAGAAATAGTTGAATGGTCCATAGCAGGGCAAGCGAAAGGACAGGCAGGGCTTGCAGGCAGAGACAATGCAGAGGAGGAGAAATCTCAGGGAAAAGATCAAGGAATGAGAAAGGGAAGATAGGATGATGCAAGGGGCTAGGACCCAGCTACACAGAAGCCAAGGGTTAAAGAAAGGAGTAAGGAGCTAAGAAAGGCCTATAGGATAAAGGTAAAACCTCAAAGGCAAAACAGAGCTGGGATAATTTAAGTTAAGGAAAGTTGGCTAGAAACAAGCCAAGTTAAGGCCAGACAGAATTTCTGCATATTTATTTGGGAACTGGGCGGTGGGTCCCTCAAAGAACCAAAGAGCCAAGAGCTAAAGAGGTCTTAAAAAGTTTTAAAAAACTACAGACAGGCACCTTAAATATGTTATTATATTAAAACCTCATGCCCCATACTAAATGCTAATGCTAACCCTTAAGAAAAGAGACACAGTATTTAACAATTAATACTTCATTATACTACAGTAGCCTCAGAACATCAACATTTTGAACCCCACCTCCCTGTTCTATATTCCAGGGTAACATTAGAAATGCTAACATCAGATCTATAGCCTGTGGATTTTTTTAATCGTTCCTGGGCATATTGAGATTTAATTTTTTAAGTTCTTATATATTATAGATATTTATTCTCTACCAGATGTATATGATGCAATTTCTTACACCAAGGACAACAGAACATTTACCCAACAGCCTGAGCAGCCACGTTTTCATGTCTTTCACTGAACTTGCAGTGGGCTTAGAGCTCAGAACGGTGAGAAACAAAGACCTCTGGTGTGAACTAGACCTGCGAGTGTTGAAAAACTTACCTTGTCCCCTTCTTCCACATGGCAGATGATCTCCTCAGTTGCAGGATTAAAGACAGGAAATTTCTTGCCACTCACTGAGTCATGCCACTCATTGTTGATGAAGATCTGTGGGGATGCAGCAAAGGCAGACAAAAAACATTTAAATACGCAGTATGGTGAAGGGTTTGATAAACTAGAGTTGAGGTATTAAGTGTTATCCAAATATTATGAGGCTTTCCTGTCTAAGAAATGCTTGCATATGTCATTTAACACACACACACACACACACACACACACACACACACAAACCCATAGAGGTTAGACAACTGGGAATTTAGGTGTGTGTTACTAGGACATAGTAACCAGGAGAGGCATCCTTAGATCCCTGGAAGAGGGTGGGAATTTCAGTGTTTGCGCCCTGAACTTGGGTTTTTCTTATTTTAAGAAACTGTTTTTATGTACATTTGACTCCATTTCTTCTTCTGCATAAAAGAAATCTTAGCCTTGTAATAGAGTCATTGTGAGAAAGCTAACAGAAGCTTTGTAGCTTATTCCATGTGCACAAAAATATTATTAGCTACTGACATGTTTGTGAGCATGGAAAGTACTGTCCCTTGCTAACTTAAATTCTTTAAAGATGGTGCATTTTTTATTTACACCTATGTTTTTTCCCATGTGAGTTTCATATGCATGCAGGTGAAAGAGGACAGAAGACATTGGCTGCCTTGAAACTGGAAAGTGGTTAATGTGTGTGAAATGAGAAAGGAGAAATAAGACCCCAAAGCCCAGAAAACAAAATCCTTGACTCCTGAGATCCTTGGAGAAGCCTCAGAACTTCTCTCTGATGAAGTCTCTGTCAGACAACACATGACTGTGCAAGATAAGACTGACGGAAAATTAGGAGAAAATGAGAGGAGAATGATACAGTGGGAAACAGATCTGGGAAAAGTCAGGTAAAACTATTCTAGAAGTTACAAACTATTCAGAAAAAAACACACCAGGGCTAAGATAGCTAATGTAGACCATTCCCCATGAGCCAGCCCTGGCCTCAAGTGCTTCCTTATCAATCAAATGCTCTGGCTGTTGTACCCCCTCAGGAAACGGGGCTCCTCATCATCCTTTATCAATGGTAAGAAGGCAGAGCCAGTTAGAGGTGACTGAGTTTGACCAGTGGCCCTGTAACTTTCAAATGAGCTCCTCATGCTAAAGCTCTGTAGCAGGAATGGAGGGCACATGCAGCGTTTCCTCACTGCTCCTGAGGAGTTACAGACAGAAAGCAGATGGGTGCACTTGGATTTACAGAGTTATAAAGGCTTCCAATACAAAAGGGATGTATTTTAAAAAAGAAAGAAAAGAAAAATAGTTCTCAAACACTGAACTCCGTTTTATCTACTCCAGTCGAAGAGGAACTGAACTAGGGGATGAGTCTTGGATAGGTGAGGTGATCATATAACGATGGCTTGTTTTGTGTGAAGAAAACAAAACAAAAACAAAAAACATTCTGAAAGTTAAGATTATGCGACTTTCTGACTATACCTGTTTTTCTTTCTCTTTTTGTTATTAATCTGCTTTTTCGTTCCTTTCCTTTTGCACGAAACACTGTTAGAGTAGGAAAAAAATCTTCTGGTCGAGAATAGATTCTCAGACCTGGGTAAAGGCTTAACATCAGAGTTGGACTGGTTCAATCACTTTGGACAACTCTAGGAAGTTGGGCTCCCCTTAACCCAAAATAAAGAGATAAGTAGAATAATTAGTCATTTAATGAAATACTGTACTTTTTCCTCCCAGAAAACCCACCCCTAATTCATAAGTTTGGACCAAAGCACTGTAGGATGATTAAACTTTTTGCTCTTCTGAATTATTTAGAAAAGAACAAATTTCCCTTTTCCTCTTTCTATATCTCCTTTGAGAATGCTTTTCTTAACAGTTTGATCCTTTCTCCCAACAGTTTGGACTTCCTATTCCTTCCTCCAAAACTTCCCTGCCCTCCATGTGGCTCTTTGCTGGGCATGTGTTCCACTTCAGTGCCTGTCTGAATGATGAGAATGCTCCCCTCCTCCTCCAGTAGCCTTCTCTGAGCGGCTTCTGAGGTTTCACATCTAGTTTATGCTGGGGTTTCCTTCTAAGTTTCAATAATAGTACTCCAGATTTCATTTGAGTCTATTCATAAATTATTCCATCAATGATACTGAGAACCCCAAGAAATAACCCTGAATTTCCCTGACATCAATACCATATACCTCTTGCAATAATAAAGAAGAAAATGAAAACAGTGAGAAATATAATACAAAAATTGAGACACTGATCAGACAAAGCAAATTGACAAATACTTCTCCCACCTGCCTTTCTGGTTAGCAACTAGGAACTTAGTTAACAGTCACTATTTCTACCCCTCTAAAGTGAAAACAAAATATAATTCTCCAGGGGATGCAGTAAAGGAACATGCAGAGAGATAGAGAAAGCTCCCCAATAAGATTTAAATGCATACATAGCATCAATGTCTTCCCAAATGTGACAATGCTGTAACCAGCACATCAAATTATATAATGCTTAATAAGTAGACCAGACTTACATAGAAAATAAAAATTCACTGAGTAGTGTTGCTTATTATTAAGTAGAGAAGTGTTTGAACATCAAATAAATGTGTTCTTGACACTTAAGTACTTAGTCTCTCCATTCTTCCTAGGATGTCTTTATGAACCGTTTGCAGTGAAGAAGTTTCAATCTGAAAACGTCTTTCTATGTTAAGGGATAACAGGTCCTGCCTGCATTTGTACATGGCACTTTAAAAAATACCTTATTTTTCTAGTACTTTCACCTCATTTTTCATTAGGTAAGTGCTAAATGAAACAACCCAGAGAAAAGACAGCTCACTTTAAAACTTCCTTGAGATACACACACAAACACACACAGTCTTGGGAAAATTCATAAATGACAAATGAAGGAGAGGAGGAGGAGCTTTCTGATGATCAAAATACTTTTCCATTTGAAACCATGCAAACCAAACTCTTCTTAGTGATTAAACTGTAACTATATAAATGGTGTGGACAGTTCCCATCTTCTTGGAATACCTGATTTGTAGATTGTGACAGGTATTTCTTCCAAATGAGAAGAGGGTCAGAGTCTATGAAGTACACACACGTTGACAACTGTGAGCTATTGGAGAGTGTGGACACATTCTAGTTCATATTCTTTCCTTTGTCAAAACCAACACTGAAAGCATTTTCTGTCCAAGAAATCCTGGTGAAATCATGCCTCAGGGCATGTCTAGCTGCTCATGGATCATGGCCAAGATTCACTCCGCTCTACAGACCCCAGCCTAAGCAAAGAGCCCTTAAGCCAGGCAGCTCCTAAGGGTGCTTGGGAAAATGCAAAGGCTTCAGGGATTCGAAACCAACTACATTTGCTCACGAGGAAAACAAAATAGATGAGAGAAGACATCAGGTCTCCTCACTATCTTTAACACTCTCTGATGTCCTTGTTTGTGTCAGAACCCAGCATGGTCCTCCCGAGATTTGAACAGTTCGTCTCTCACTTTATTTTCTGCATCAGGCCATAACATGGCTAATTTTAAGTGACTTTCTAATAACTTGATTGTGTGTGTGTGTGTGTGTGTGTGTGTGTGTGTGTGTGTGTGTGTGTGTGTGTCTGAGAGAGAGAGAGAGAGAGAGAGAGAGAGAGAGAGAGATAGGAAGGGAGGGAGAGAGATTTTTCTTAATTTTGGAATTCTAAGATATGTAACAGAAGTAGGCATAAAACTGTTCAGGAGGCAAAATGATGAAAGTCCCTCAGGACAAGCCCAGTCTAATCATCTCCTCTCCCTGGCTGCAGATTTCCATGCCGGGGTCAGATTCCTGCTCTTCTGTCTCCAAATATTTAGCGGTTAACAATGACATTTTTTTTTCCAACAAAAGCAAGCCTCCCTGGAGAAATAAACAACTACTAATTATATTTCAAAATAAGAAAAACAATTCAATTCCATTCGGGGGTTTTGGCAGCAGTCTCCATTCAATGTCCAGGGTTAAGTCCACCAACCTTAACACCGTCAACAAACATATAGCCCTATTTTCCTGTTCCACTGTGCTATTTTGAGATAGAGAGCCAGAGAGAGACCTTGCCATGTGCCTGGCTCTTTCCAGTAAGTTCCTCTGTTTGACTCCACATAAGTGCTCACTGCGCAGAGTTAATAGACCTGCTGCTCATTCTGCTTCACTGCACTCTGGAACAAGAATCATTCACACAAGGTGAAATCCTTTTTCTTTGGATGTGTGTCTTATGAGAAGTTGTCTGATATGGCTTAAAATTCACCACTGAATCAGGCCACTTGATTTTCAAACTTTTTGTCTTTCTGTCTGCAAAGAAGCCCCAATCGACCATGCTTTAACCAGGACCCCAGGGAAAGCCCCACCTGCAAGTGTCTTTCTTACCTTGGTGTACTGAATCTTCAAGTTGGCCAGCGGGGCAGGGATTTCAGGTTTTGCAGGGGAAGACATTGCTGGTTTGGCTCCTGGAACACAGGCGACAGGCTCAGCAATTTGGTTCTGTTAGGGCACTTGCTCCTTTTTATCTGCATGCACTAAGGGTCATTTGCATATCCGGATATGATTGGATGGGCAGACTCAGAGCAGGGCAGAAAGGACTCTACTCTCTTCTAACACTTAAGGCTGGCAGGGAGTCTTAGCTTTTAAATGTGTATCTTTAAGGAACCTGCACCTCAGCCCTGAGGTCCCATCTGGAGAGACTGCTCACTATTTACAGATGAATTAGTTTACTAGAAAGAACCTGTGCTACTTGCTCTGGACACTCGAAGGCAGTTATCATTTTCTGGCTTTTTCATGACTTTTTAGGTTACCATGTAACTTTCCCTTCTCTGATAGACTGGGAAAGAGGGAATTTGTGAAGTAAAGAAGAAATGGTTCTGTTCTCAATAGGAGCTAGGGGAAGAGAACAGTTATAGGATATTATTTTGAGATGTATTACATTTGTTTATGCTGTGGAACATTTGTTTATATTTTAATTTATAAGATTTTTTTTTAAAAAAGTACCAATTCAAGTTCCCACTCCTTCCTCTCATTCCCTCCACACACCCTCACCCCCCCCCCATCTAATCCTCAGAGAAGGTAAGGCACATTGCTTTGGGGAAGGTTCAAGGCCCTCCCTACTATTTCTAGACTGAGCAAGGTATACATTAAAAGAAAATAGGTTCCAAAAAGGCCAGTACATACAGTAGGTATAAATCCTAGTAGCCCCTCAGTATGTTCCAGCTATGCAACTCTCAACCACATTCAGAGGGACTAGTTTGGTCCTATGCTTGTTCGTTTCCACTCCAGCTGGAGTTAGTGAGCTCCCATTAGTTCAGGTAGACTGTTTCAGAGGGTGACCACGGTCTTGACCTCTTTGCTCATATTCTCATTCCTTCCACTCTTCATCTGAGCTTTGGCAGCTCAGTCCAGTACTCTAACTCTCTGTCTCAACTCTAATTCCAATTCTCTGTTACAAACGCTGTTCCAATTTATTCTTGTTCTAATTACTCTGCATTCTTCAATTTCCTACATTTTTATCCTTCTACATTCATTGCTCTTCAATCTTACTTCTTCTCCATTACAAACTCCCATATATATATATATATATATATATATATATATATGCATATATATATATATATACATATATCCCTCTGTTCAGTAACAACTTGTTAGTAATGAAAAATTATACAAGGAAAATTCTCAGGGATGCAGGCATTTTTTGAACACATGTAGCAAAACTTATTAAATAGTTTGTAGCTAACCATCCAAACAGCTGTGGGGAGGTTCCAGCTATCTCTTAAAGCAGCCTCTACAAAAGTTACAAAGGGAGAAAATTAAACCATTGAGAGAACTAAGAAAGACAAAAAGTATATGTGCATTATTCTACATTTCTTAAGTGAGATTAATAATATCTGGACATGGTTAGTCAATTAATAGCCTTTTTTATCACCTGAATCCCAGGACCTAATCAAAAACAATTATTCTATTGCATCAAAAGCTGGTACAGAGTGTTGATTGCTTTTCTGAATCAGAGCAGAAAGGTGTCAGTGAAGGAAGCTTAGGTCAACACAGGTGCTATTGATCTCTTGAAGGACTATGATATAACAAGGACAGACACCTCCAATATCATCCTAATTTGTTATAAATCTATGAAGAACTTAGATCTAGCAAGACCAGATACCTGCAATTCTGCTGTGTGAAAGTTCCCCTGTGATCACCCCACAAGGACTTCTGATTGACCAAATAATACTGTCAGTGAGTTAATTATAGAGAACAAGCTTCCACGTTTTTGTTTTTGTTTTTCATCTGTTTGTTTTTTATTTCAGTATGGTACAAAAGATTTGACTGTCTTATTTTATTCGCCAGAATTACATACTTTGGGAAAAAAGTCATCCTACTAACAGAACACAGGAAGATTGTGCCCAACATATGAGGCATTCATTGCTTAAGGGTCCCAAAGCTGGGTTAGAGAGAAGCATCTTATCACACAAGAGAATTTATAGTTAGAGACAGCCAGGCATTCAAAAGGCAGCATTTTCTACAGGCCATGCCTGTGTGAATTTATCGTCCATCAGATGTGTAACTCTCTGGTGAGTTGGCCTTCTAAATGTCAGCTGATCTACTGTGCAACCTTGTGGATCTCATGATTTTATGTTGTGTTTGTTAAACTCTGTGAAGTTGTGTTACTTTGCCTCTCTAAAACACCTAATTGGCCTAATAAAGAGCTGAATAGCCAATAGCAAGGCAGGAGAAAGAATAGCTGGGGCTGACAGGAAGAGAGAGAAAACAGGAGAAATTTGAGAGGGAGATTGAGAAGCAAGAGAAGAAGGCGGAGGGCATTAGGGTCCAGCCATTCAGCTACACAGCAAGCCAAGGAGTAAGAAGTAAAGAAAGGTGTATAAAACAGAGAAAAATAAAAGCCCAGAGGCCAAAGGTAGATGGGATCATTTAAGTTAAGAAAAATTGACTAGAAATAAACCAAGCTAAGGCTGTGCATTCATAAAAAAGAAAAAGTCTCCATATGATTTATTTGGAAGCTGGGTGGCAGCTTTTGTGGTCCCTGAAAGAAAAAAGAGTAAAAAAACAGCCACCTACAGAAGACCATGAATCTTCAGGCCAAAGCTGACAGAATATACTATGTCCAGATAGAATGCTGCTGGGTGTTGCTGCCACCTTGACCAGCAAGGGCGACATGACACCGGAACTCTTCTTGCACGCAGTTTTTATTCAGGACCTTTTACAAATCGCTTCTCTCGCTTCTCTCGCTTCTCTCACAGGGCAAGCCCCTACCAGCCCTAAAGTAGGCCTGGGCCACCAACCCTGGATTGCCACGTAGGCACTGTCCATAGGTCCACACACACACGTGCAAGTATCTTGTGATCATCAGGTGAGTAACGCAAGAGCCTGGCCTCCTCTAAATATGGGGTTGTTTACCCTGGAGAGCATCCGCTTTTGGGATAATGGGGCAGCAGAAGCCAGCGCCATTTTCAAGTCGCGGCTCCACACAGCTCTCCACAGCTCCCCCTTTTTTTGTTTTGCAAAGCAGCAGGAGAGAGTAGAGGTCTGATCTCTGTTAAAAATGAAGCATGTACTATTGTCTATCCAGGTGTCCTCCACCCAGAAAACACTAGACCCGCTTGGTGCCCTTTTTACAGAGGTGGGACATAGGCACCGACCCACGTGCAATCAGACTTGCTCTCCTTGAGGTAGATGTAATTACCCTCAAGTGCAATGCATAAGCCTCACATCCTGTGCTTACATCTCTTTTAAAGTAGTTAGCCAAGTTTGAGGGGACTGTCCTGCTTCAACAGCCATGAAGGCTTGTATGATCAGGGCTGCACTGCAATGTTATGTGGTTCTCATGCGACAAGTGCACCACAGACATAATGGGAGGCAAGCACCATTAGGCCTGCCAGGGTTCCTATTCCCACCCACTCCTTAAAATTACTAAAAGTCCATTTCAGCATATTGAGAAAAGCATTAGCAGTAGGTAATTCCGGCCGTGTGGTGTTCAGGGAAATAATCTGGTTGGTCAAGGTGTCCGTCAGGTTCTCGAACTCCTTGCTCCACTTTCCCTGGAGGTGCTCAGCTGCCAGCTCAGGCTACCGTTCTGTGTAAAATTCTCAGCCAGTCTGGAAGTAATACATAAAGAGGAGAGGGAATGAATACATCCTATACTGGTTAAGGTTACTAAATCATCCACTTGCTCTTGCAAGAGATCTACTATTTGGTTTACTGTCAAAATGCCAGCTTTTAAATGACCATCGATGGATTTCAAAGTGGTCATTGTGGAGGCTGTTCTCTCCACGATTTCATTAACTGTCTCTGCAGTCTGAGTTGTTGCAGCCATGGCAACAGCAGCTGTCGTGGCAGCTGCAGCAGATGCAGCAATTGTGGAGACTAGGGGTGCTGTTATCCCAAAGTCTCGTTTTGTTCTGAGCAAATGAGTGATTGGGAAGGTACTGGTATCAACTCTGACTGGGATGGGAACATATGGGGCAACTCTCATCACCACGGCTATGTTATAAGTACCATCCCAGCATTGACTTGCGAGGCAAGTTGCCTTGGAGGTATTGCAATAGATCACATCCTCTGTGGCATTGGAAATATTGGTCAGCAAAAAGAAGAAGGATGCCTTTAAGCACACTGGACTGGCAGGAACAATAAGGTTGTTATTTTTCTTATTGGTCTTCTGATCAGTCTGATTAGCAAGATTAAAGGGATATCTCCCTAAAGGAGGGGTAAATTCAAAACCTGGTGCAATCTACTTTGACCTATGATCTGGGCTTTGACATGGTGTCCAATGAGGGGGGTACCCTAAATTAGGGGCACAATAAGGTAACACTTGTCAAGCGGTGGAATTCCCTAATCCAAAGTGTGAACTTGAAGACTGAAGCCCTTCCATCAACATTAACAGGGTAGTAATACTTGTGGCATCACCACCATTTTTACCGCTGCCTGTGTCTGAGGAAGCACCCTTATTTATTGTTCGCAGTGCTTCTGTGAGCATGGCGAAAGGAACATGATCATCGGTTAGCAGGTCAAGCCAATTACCCACTGAGCCATTCTTCAACCATATAAATGGGTTAGAATTATTTTCAAGAGAAAAACATAAAGTTCCTTGAAGAGGAACATCAGTTGTATTATACATAGCCATGCTAGGGTCCAAATTTACACAGGGTAAGCCTAATTCACAACTAGTGGGAAACAAGACTGGTAAAACCTTTGAGGTAGGATGAAAAGGTATAGGAATTGGCCATGCTTTTGCTATGGTCCACAAAATTTGTTCATTGGCCTGGATCAGCAATGGAGACATCACCATCGGTAGGATCACAGTCGGAGGCTTCATCTTGCTTGTCGTTCCTCTGCACTTGCACTTTTCTCACCAAGTGCTCTGGTATCCAAATAGGGTCCAGATGATCCTGTGGAAAAACACAAACAGAACCTCGTGCCCAGGCCAGCACGGGATCGGGTCCATTCCAGACCCCTGTCAGACTATCCTTCTAAAGCACCAAGCCTTTGGAGGTACCAAACCAATTGGAATGCCTGTCCGCAGCTGATTTGGTGGAGTAATCCAAATTTAAGAAATTTAAGGTGAATAGGGAAAGTCTATTCTTAGGGGATTGTGCATGTGCTATTCCCCCTTTTTGTTCTAAAAGCATCTCTTTTAGGAACTGGTGGGCTCATTCTACAATGCCTTGTCCTTGTGGATTGTTGGGTAGGCCATGTATGAATTGTACACCCATACGCTGACAGAACGATGTAAACTTTTGTCCCGTAAAGGCGGGCCCATTATCTGTTTTAAGTTGAGAAGGCTTGCCCCATGTCGCCCCAGCCTCTAGGCAGTGGGCAATAACATGGTTGGACTTTTCTCCTGTCATAGGTGTGGCATGGATAATGCCAGAACAGGTATCAATTGAAATATGTACATATTTCAAAGTTCCAAAGTCAGAAATATGAGTAACATTCATCTGCCAAACCTTTTGAGGTTAAAGACCTCGGGGATTCACTCCAAGCGTGGGAGGATGGTGATGTACCACACAGCTTGGACAATCAACAACTAACTTTCATGCATGAGCACAAGAGAGAGTGAATTTATGTTGTAAGGTTTTGGCATTGACATGATATTCCTTTTGAAATTCATACGCCTTTTGCCAAGCGTATCATTCTTGTCTGGTACACTGATCAGCTTTGTCATTGCCAGCAGCCAGAGGGCCTGGCAAACCTGTATGGGCACGTATGTACTGTGCAAAAAAGGGTTGCTTGCACTGATAAATTAACAACTGCAACTGAGCAAATAAAGAATGTACAGGGCTGGAGGTTTTGATAGGTTCAGTACACTCAAGATGCTTCAGAGCGTTTACCACATAACAGGAATCAGAAACTAAATTGAACGGAAAAGGGCAAGACTTAAAAACCTCTACTATAATCAATAAATCTACTTGTTGAGGAGCTCCAGGAGAAAATTGGTGTTTAACAGGATCACTGGAGTCTATCATATATGCTCCACACCCAGTTTTTGACCCATTGGTAAATATGACACTAGCACAGGGAATGGGATGGGAGGCAGTGATCCTGGGAAAAATCACCGGATGTTCCTTAAAAAGTCATTAAGGGATGCTTGGGGAATTGACAATCTATGGATCCTCCGTAGGTACAGCATAGAATTGCCCAATCATCTATGGCCCCACATAATGTTTTCACTTGACTTCTGCCATATGGAGTAATTAATTTTTCCGGCAAGGCTCCAAAATGTTGTATGCAAGTTTGAAGGCCCTGCAAAGCAAGTGTAGCAATGGCAGCAGGATAATGTTCTATAGCCTTTTCAGGGGAAATCCATGGATGAATCCATAGTAAGTGTCCATCCTGTCATAATAACCCTGTGGGCTGTAATTTAGTGGGTAGAATGCTTAATATAACCTCTTTCATTACGTCCACTCGTTTTAAGAAGGTCTGCACTAATCGTTCCTCTAATATAGACAGCATTAATTGAGCTTCATCTGTTAATTCCCTGGGGGAATCCAAGGCTGCATCACCACTCAAAACATCATACAAAGGTCTTAGCTCATAATTTGTCATTTTTAGACTTCCTCTAATCCAATTTATATCACCCATAAGGTTTTGAAAATCACTTGAAGTACATAGATGGTCTTTGCGCAGCTCCACCTTTTGGGGTACAACATGGTCATGTGTTAATTTTGAGCCCAAATAGCTTACTATTTCACCATGTTCTATCTTTTCAGGGACTATAGCTAATCCCCTTTTCTTTAGGTTATCCACTAAAACAGCATAAGCTTCCTGCAGCACAGTTTCCTTCTTGGCCATTTTGATTATTAGCAAATCTGCCTTGTCCTAACAACATGTCCACATCCCAGACAGCCTGGGGTCCTCCAGTGACCTGATTTATAGCAGCCTGTGCATGCGCAAATTCAAATAGGAAAGCTTTCCATTCTAAATACTGTCCAGGGGACAAACAAGCTTTGGCAACATTTGTCCAATCAGTGGGTGTCATAGTAAACCTGGTTAAAGATTCCACCTGGGCCATGGTAAAGGAGGCTGTAATGCCATATGCCCGGACAGATTCAGCTAAATTTTTGACCATTTTAAAATCCAATAATTCATGGTATCTGTTTCCCTGCTGATCCTGGAAGACTGGAAAAGCCGCCATCATTCTTGCCCCTCTTTGAGCTATCATTTCAGTTCTGACCTCTCTCCATACTGCAGGATTAAAGGAACTTCCTCCAGCGGATGTAAAAGGGCCTCCTGCCACAGCCCCTCTAGTCTCCACATAGGGAGGAGGAGCCGTGGGAGTGGGATCCCTTTCAGTATTATGTTTATAGCCTTTCCTCATTCTCCTTTTACGGCACAGTTTTACTCTTTCAAAGGCTTTTCGAGCTGCCTCTATGGCCACTCGATCATCCGCACTCTCACTACTTCTCTCAGACTGATTGACACTAGGGCTATCAGATTCATCTAATTTCAGAAAGGCTGGGATATAATTTTGCTCTCCTTTTTCCAGGATCCTTGCCTGAATGTGTTTCTTCAGATGTTGCCTTTTCAGATCTTTCCTCTTGTAGCACTTCCAATGCCGCCCGTCCATTTTCCACTGCTGCAATGCATCTCTGATCACTCAGGCAGCTTCATATCAGCTTCCAAACTGGTCTAACCCCACCTTTCAACGTTCCCTGCTCGAATGCAAAATCAAGATCTCTACCTAACTTACCCCACGACAGTAAGTTGAGATGCCCCGAGGTTGCAAACCAAGGAGCAACCACATCTACCTCCCCTAAAAATTGTTCAAGGGTACTTTTTTTCAGTTTTAAATTCTTGGAGCATAGCAGCTCATTGAGAGCTAAGAAAATAGGGTACGAAGACGAAGCACCCATAATCGAACTATCTCCCTTCCTTTCTTCTCTTTCTATTTGTCTACCTGCGGACTCGCTACTCTCAGTTTGACAGCTTCCGAAGCCACATGCAGTCTCGATTTGACAGCTTCGGTTTGAGAGCTTGCAGAACTGCTTCAGTTTGACAGCTCGTGAAACCACTTCGTTCTGACAGCTCGCATCAGCACTCTTACAGCCTGCGACAGTGCTTTCACCTTTGATTCCCTACCTAGACTATCTGCTTCGTGAAACTCTAACCCCGCTCTGGACACAGTCACTGATCCCTGCTCTGGATGCGGTCACTAATCCTGCTTTTACCGCAGATCCCCAAACTTACCCCAGGACTGTATTGGTGCACCCCTTGACTGCGGCAAGTTCTGGACTCCGTGGAAAGAAAGTGGACGAAATCCCCGTACGTCACTTGTTCCCATAACGTTCCCAGGTTTCGGCACCAATTGTCGCTGCCACCTCGACTAGCAAGGATACCAGAACTCTCTTGCACGCAGTTTTTATTCAGGACCTTTTACAAATCGCTTCTCTTCTTCTCTTGCTTCTCTT
This sequence comes from Myodes glareolus, assembly GCF_982192425.1. Taxonomy (NCBI): domain Eukaryota; kingdom Metazoa; phylum Chordata; class Mammalia; order Rodentia; family Cricetidae; genus Myodes; species Myodes glareolus. The sequence continues at coordinate 41,295,326 of NC_142032.1, forward strand.
GCTTCTCTCACTTCTCTCACAGGGCAAGCCCTTCCCAGCCCTTAAGTAGGCCTGGGCCGCCAACCCTGGATTGCCACGTAGGCACTGTCCATAGGTCCCACCCCACACACACACAAACACGCAAGCATCTTGCGATCATCGGGTGAGTAACACAAGAGCCTGGCCTCCTCCAAATATGGGGTTGTTTACCCTGGAGAGCATCCGCTTTTGGGATAGCGGGGGGGGGGGGGGGGGGGGGGGGGGGGGGGGGGGGGGTGGTGGTGGTGGAAGCCAGCACCATTTTCAAGGTGCAGCTCCACGCAGCTCTCCACAGCTGGGGAGAAAGGTCCTCTGTCTAGATTGTCTTTGGCCACCTTTAAAAATTCAGAAAATCAGGTCTATTTCCAGTCTGAGTAAAATCAGATCCTCAGACGATATTTGCTTTTTCAGTGGGAACAGAAAATTGTGCAGGCCTTTTCAGTCAGAGGTCATGATCACTCATAGACCCTAAAGAGCACTACACGATTTGAAAATGAAAAATCTTTGGAAGTGAAAGGAATGTCAGATTTTGGAAGGATTTGCACTTTTGAATAATTACTCTAAGACAGCAGTTCTCAACCTGTAGGTACCCACCCTCTGGGAGAGGGAGGTCATGTATCAGATCTCCTGCATATCAGATATTTATATTTCAACTCATGAAAGTAGCAAAATTATAGTAATGAAGTAGCAGTGAAATAATTTTATGACTGAGGGGGTCACCACAACATGAGGAACTGTATTAAAGATCGCAGCATTAGGAAGGTTGAGAATCACATTGTTCCACTAAGTATAGGTGGTGTACAAAGAAAGACTGTAAGAGTTTGAATCCAGAATGTTTTAAGCCTTGAACTTTGTAAATGACCATTTTGACCTTCAGTTTTCATTTTGAACACAATGCTACTCTGTGTAGACACTCTAGCACAAGATATGGAAGGAACTAGATAACAGTCTTTAGATGCTCTGGTTATTAAAAATGAACAATGACAACCTCTTTGTAGCAAAGTTGGCCTCTACCCTGCATGGGGACTTAGGTAGGGCAGGAAAAAAAGCTTGGGAACCCAATTCTCTTTCCATCCTAACCTGAGCTTCTCATTTGCTAAACACAGAAAGGAATACAACTTACGATCATAGACCTTACAAGATAAGGCTGAAATCTCATTCCAGGCAAAGCATCCTGGTCTATTATTCCTCCTTTTCATTTCTACCTTGATAACTATAAGGTGATCCCCACATAGGTTTGTAGTAGGAAGGCTGCTTGTTTGTTCCTGGCTGTTCAGTCCTGAAATAACCATACAGAAACTGTATTAACTAAATCACTGCTTGGCCTATTAACTTTTGTATATATTTAGCTCACTCTTATCTCTTAAATCAATTCATTTTTAATATTTTATATTTTACCACGAGGCTCCTGTCCTACTGGCAAGGCTGGTGACTTGCATCTTTCTCCTCTGGAGGCTCCATGGAGTCTCTCTGACTCTGACTTCTTTCTCCCAGCATTCAGTTTAGTGTTTCCTGCCTACCTCTATTCTGCCCTGCGAGGCCCAAGACAGATTCTTTATTCATTAAACAATAAAAGCAACACATACAAAGGAATTCCCATATCATAGGAAAGATCAGCTTGACATTTCCACATAAGTAGTTACACTCATGGAAATTATGTTGAACCTTTTATTCATTTGAGCAGAGAATGGCAAGCCTTTCTTATGGAACAAGTAATAAATATTTTCCTCTTTCTCGGACATGTCAATTCTGTTGTAACTTAGTCTATGCTCATAAAGTTTATTTATTTATTTTTAAAAGAAAACAAACTATCTTGTTTCATTATACATACCAATCTAAGTTCGCACTCACTCCCTTCCTCCGATTCCCGTCACACACCCTCCCACCCCACCTCCATCCAATCCTCAGAGAGGCTAAGGCACACTGGGGAAGGATCAAGGCTCTCCCTACTATATCTGGGTTGATCAAGATATCCATCCAAAGAAAATAGGTTCCCAAAAGCCAGTACATGGAGTACAGATAAATCCTAGAACCACTGCCAGTGACCCCTCAGTCTGTCCCAGCCATACAATTGTCAACCACATTCAGAGGGGCTAGTTTGGTCCTATGCTTGTTCCGTCCCAGTCTGATTGGAGTTAGTAAGCTCCCATTAGCACGGGTAGACTGTTTCAGTGAGTGTACCCATCATGGTCTTGCCTTCTTTGTTCATATTCTCATTCTTCCCTGCCTTCAACTAGACTTTAGAGCTCAATCCAGTGCTCTGAAGCAGGTCTCTGCCTCTGTTTCCATCAGTTGCTAGATGAAGGTTACTATGATGATATTGAAGATATTCATCAGCTTATGCAGGAGAGGATGGGGAGTAAGGGGAACACTCATCCATTGCTGGTGGAAATCCAAACTTGTAAAACCACTTTGGAAATCAATATGGTGGTTTCTCAGAAAATTGGGAATGAACCTACCTCAGGATCCAGCAATACCATTCTTGGGCATAAACCCAAAAGATGCTTGCTCAATCATATTACAAAGACATTTGTTCAACTATGTTCATAGCAGCATTATTTGTAATAGACAGTACCAGAAAACAACCTAGATGTCCCTCAACCAAAGTATGGACAAAGGAAATGTGTAACATTTACACATTAGAGGCTAAAAAAAAAAAATGGTTAAGAAAAAAAACAATGACATCTTGAATTTTGAATGCAAATGGATGGAATTAAAAAACACAACTCCTGAGTGAGGTAATTCAGTCCCAAAAAGATAAATATGGTATGTACTCACTCATAAGAAGATACTAGCTATAAACATTGAGCCTATAGTTCGGGATCCTAGAGAAGCTAAGCAATAAGGTGAGCCCTAAGAAAAACATATATAGATTCACCTGGAAAGTCCAAAAGGACAAGATACCTGACAAAATTGGGAATATGGGGGTGGGGAGAAGGAAGAGTTGAGAGGAAATTGGAGGGTAGAAGAGGAGGGGTGAGGAGAACTTGAAAGAATGGGATTGTCGAGAGGGAGGAAAGACAGAGATAGGAGCAAGAATGAGATGCTTGACTGAGGGAGCCTTTATAGGGTTAGCAAGCAACCTGGCTTTAGAAAAATTCCCTGGAATCCAAAAGGATGACCTCAGCTAAGAACCTAAACAATAGAGCAGTGTGTGTGTGTGGGGGGGGGCTAACTTGACTTGCCCTGTAGTCAGAGAGATTATGTTTTTAAAATAATTGTATTTGGGAAAAATGGGAGACAAGTCAGGTCTGGAGAACAGAACTTTCTTCTACATTCTCAAACAGTATGTTTTGCATGTCCTTGAGTATCCTGCGTCTCTCATTTGAATTAAGATAGAAGCTTCCGCTCCTCTAATATCTTGCTCCCTTTTTATTTTAGAAACATGTTTTTTAACTTTAGAAATGTCCTTTGAGTTAAATGTACAATTGCACAACGAGTATTACAAAACATGCAGACTAGGGTTCTGAACAATGTCCAAACTGCTGCATTTAGCAAGGGTCACAGTTGTTTGTGGATCCAAAACTTGTTTATTTGATGTCGAGGAGGTAAAACCACAGGTTGTAAAACATTCTTAGCGTTCCCACTTACTCTCTGAGTACGTACATCATTCACTATCTTTCACTAGATAATTTTGTAGTAATGTACTCCTTAAACCGAGAATCACAGCATGTAGTTAAAAAAAACCTTTGAGGCATCTACCTTGACAGGCTGTTAATTTTCAACAAGTTCTTACGAGCCATTATGTGTGCTTTCCAAAACCTTGACTTCCTTTGCCAGGATTATTTTTTCTGCTCAGTACTGAGCTATGGCAGGAATTTTGAAAGTAACTGTTCCCAAGTCCAGAATTTACTTCATACAAAAGGTTATTTATAGGGATAATTACAAAAGTCAAAGACTTTTTCTTTCATTTTTCCCCTTAAAGAGAAAAAATAAAGTTTTAGTAAAATGATGGAAACTGGGTAGGCTCTCCTCATGATTAGATCTCGAGCTTTCATTTGATGAGAGAACAGGTACTTTTTTTTTTTTTTTATTATGTAGGGTTTTTTTTTTTTGGCATTTTACGACAGGGTATCTCTGTAGTTTTGAAGCGTGTCCTGGAACTAGCTCTTGTAGACCAGGCTGGCCTCAAACTCAGAGATTGACCTGCCTCTGCCTCGTGAGTGCCAGAATTAAAGGCATGCACCATCACTGCCCTGGGCAAGCTGGTACTTTTTAAACATGGGGTCCCTGCAAATAATATTTAATTACTTCCTTCTCAGTGATAAGCTAAATTTCGTGCTCATACACACAAACATGCAAAGAAATACAGGGTTATATTTAAGTGATAGCTTCCAACTCTTGTTAAACATGTACTTATACCAAGAAATGTACAGACCATGACTTCTGCCATCATTGAAACCAGCTCGACAGACAACACATCAGTGCACAGCTCCATTGAACAAGCAGTTTTTACAAGAGCAAAGCTCTTCCTTACATGGGTAGTAAAACCTTCTACTAATAAGAATAATAGAAATTAAAATAAGATTAAGTAACAAAACATAACTGAATGGTGGAATGAACTCTTCTGCAGTGGGCCAAATGTTTGCGTCCTCTCAAAGTGCACATGCTAAAGTCATGACTTTCAGTGTGCTGCTGTGAGAAGTGAGAACTATGGGAAAAAAAATGGGTCATGAAGGGGAAGACCTTATCAGCGAGATTAATGACTTCATAAGAAAGAACCCAGAAAAATGACTTTATAGGAAATAACCCATAAAAGCCTCTTGGTGATTTTTTTTTCTAGTCCCGGCCTCATTGCTTTGACTTTTTCCATCTCTCTTTCTTTTCTGGTACTGTAGACTGAAGCCAGAGCCTCAGACATGATGGGCAAACATCCTAACACCCAAATATGTCACCAACTTTTCCGGCAAATGTCTCCATTTTCAAATATTAGTTCATAAGAACAATCAAATGTTGAATCCCAGGGTTTTCCCCTGCTCCTAGGGGCCAAAGCACAGGATGCAAGAACTGTTTATGCTAAACCAGCCTAGCTTCTTGTTAACTTCTCTGCTCCATTCTGCCAGCCTGGTGGATTAGCATAGAACCCTGTTTCATCTTTGGTATGGTAATTTCACCTGCAAAGGATGATTCCCATGGTGCCTAAATCTTCTCTTAACTTCTCTTAACTGTCTGTCACAGCTCCCAACCCAGTACCCCCTACCTGGAATAACCTGCCACCAGGCTCTCAACGCTGTGATCTCACTCCTGGCTGGCAGGGGGTCCTTCTTTCCTGAGGAAAGAGGTATATTAACCTGGCAAAAGCAAAATAAAACTTGGCATTCACCTCTTGGTGAATGACCTGGACTCTCTATGTGTGTGTGTCTTGTGTTTAACCCCTAGGCCCTTGCCCAATCTCGTGAAGGTATGGAGCCGAGGTCCATACTGGGAGGGTGGTGATCCAGACCTCGGGTGAATCCCGCATTCAAATACTTGTAAGTTAGGAGCACATATCACAATACATGCTTATTTATTTATGTGTTTGTTTGTTATATTCTCATGTTCTCTTGGTTAACCAGAGAGGCCTGGATTTCAGTGTTTTCTGCCTAACTGAGTAGCTGGTAGGGTCCATTCTGACTGTGTACTCAATACTCAATTCTCTTGCCCCTGTATTACATATCAAGTGTTCATGAAGTATCTGGGGGAACTAACTGCTTAAATAACTTTCTTTCTTATAGCTTAGGATAAATCTGCAAAGCGAACACTATTGTAGAAAATATCTATTCCCTTAGATTTCTCTTACGGCTAAATTTTTATCTTCGGAAAGAAAATTCATATCAATAATAGCCTATCATCAGGTATTCAGATGGAGTAGAGAAAAGTATGTTAAAGTAACAAACACATTTATTTTACCTAAGGACTTTAGTAACAAACTAACATGACCCCAATCATTATATGTTGACAAAGCAATGTGAGTGTAGCATTGCTTAAGTCTGGAGCAAGGTTTTCCCACTAAGCAATTGTCCCTGCTATCAGACATTGTAAAAGTCATGCAAACAGATTTCCACCCCTTCCTTTCACAAAGTGCTAAGTCATTGGGATGCCTGGTCACAGAAGGTACACCCTCAGTTTCACTACTCACAATGCCAGCAAGTGAAAATCACCAGCTACTTAATTCTTGACCCGAAGCAAAGATTGTTCAAGGAAAGCTGAAAGCTGCTTAGTCTTAAATGTTTTTAACAAGGCAAATGAAAATGTTATGTGCACACAGATATGACTGTGGACATAAACTGTCTGCATTACATTAAGCAGAGAGTACCCTTTGTGGTTGTTACTGAACCATTCACAGAAGTATTACTTACTGTTCTCCTGCTGTGACAGAACCCCTGACTATAGCACCTGGAGACAAAAGGGCTTCTCTTGACTCCAGCTTCCTTCTCATTCAGGAAGTAGAGCAATGAATGCTGCTTCTCAGTAAAACCTTTATATTACAATGGACATTCTGAAAAAGAAATCACATTTTTAAGAGTTAGCTGATATTAAACATTCGGGAAGTCGTCTGTATTCTAGAAACTTATTGGAGTCATTGACCTCTATAGAAGGCCCTGTGCTTTAACATCCATCTATGTTTAGTAGCGTCAGTAACTAGATAAATGTTCAACAGTGTGTGTGAACATTTATCAGATGTACTTTTTTGCTCCCTGATCTGTACATAAATTCAACAAATCTTAACCATAAGGGTAATTTTTCAAATAATCTATTTTGAAATAACCTTTCTGGCATTATTGTTTTATTAGTTTGTAATCCCTGGGGAATATTAACCAAAGTTGTCCATTCATCAATTTTCTAATCAATTGGTATATCTAATCAAAGATGATTATATCAATAGGTATATATAATCAAAGGTCTTTGAAAAAAGGAGCAGCCTGGGTTGGTTTACAATAGATTACGACTTGAAATTACAGAGGAACCTGGGGAACAAATATGTGAATGTTGAAGACCGAAACATCACTATGATCTGGTTGAAGAAAAGACCTGAGAGAAGCTGGGACTGATCCTCCAAGAATCCAACACTGACTCTTTCCATCAAATGTTTCGTTGTGAGATTTGTAGACTCTAACAGATCTCTGTGGTTCTATTTCCATAACTGAAAGACTTGTAATAGTCCAGAATATTATGCTGATTGTACAGCTGTGCCATCCCTTCTCAGAAGTTTGCACCATTCAATGTGTCATGTGATCTCTTTTAAATCCTACTCTGGGATGATAATCAACCTGACATTTAGTTTCCAGAGATTATGACTTACATGCAACTTTATTTCCAACAATTAATCATAGATATAATGCATAAGGTGGATATTTTCATGCCATCTTGAACATACTTATAGATACTTATATATATTATGTAATATATATATATATATATATATAACATTTTTAGCAGTGTATTTGAAGAAAAGTTCATGAAATGATATTTAATTACAATACATAAAATGCACAGGTACATCTTATATTCTATTGCATTTTATTTTTCAAAATGCTGTTCTTAACCCATTAGGCTTATTTGATCCACTGAATCAAAATTATCTTTGATAATTACTCTGATTATTGCTTTATTAGGTTAAAACAATGAACACTCCAAGTGAAAATGAAATGATATCCAGTGTGCTCAGGATAAACTGATAGTCTCTCTACCAAAGTAAAGGAAAGAGTTGGTCCCAGAAATGACTTACCAATGCTGCACCACATGAGAAGACAGTGTGCTTGTCTTCTCAAGGAGTGAACAAAGGTTTATTCTGGTAAATGTGTCCAGACTATTCTTCTAGTCAAGGTGCATTGTGTTACGTCATCAAAACTGAAAACTCAAAATGTCTCTCACTTCAAAGAAAATAAGAGACAGATTATTCTCAAATGAAACATGAATTGCCATGGCCTAATATGACCCAAATTGCAAGCCCCAGTTGGAAATGTTTTCATTTTATAGGTATATGTTTTAGGGAGTCCATGCCAGACCGAAGTACAGCCAACACTAAAGTCCAATATGGTGAGCCAAAAATTTTTGGGAGTTACTTATAGGAATATGGATGAGAGGTTGCTTACAGGAGCATAAATGACTTGAAGACAGATGTATTATTGAAATGTACCCTAGTATGGATCACAGCTCACAAACCTGGAACCTGGAGCACACTGTATGTTCTGTCGGCAGCTCAACTGATAGAAAAGTGTCCTTTCCAAGTGACTCAGTAGGTCTAAATTACTTCTAGCCAGCTGGCCTGGCTTCTGTTTCTTCCAGGTGACTGGTCTTGTCTCTTAGTCTTCATTGCAGCTTGCGTCATCTAATAGTCTTGTTTCCAGCTTGCCTTCTCAGAGTAACTTTTAGCAGTCTCTACTGTTTACTTTTGAGAGGGAGGGGTAATTCAGTGAATCTGGACAGTTTCAGGAAGTTCCTTAAGACAGGCTTATCTTCTCTGTTAAGGAGCTTCCTAGAAGATTACGATGTTTAATTTACAGAGAAATCTACACAACATTCTAGAGCAAAAAAGTCATAAATCAAGACATTTTCAGATACATTGATGAGTGTATCACATAGGCAGTTATAGAAAAACGGGAAAACTCTGTAATGGGTCTCAGAGATATCTGATGAAATTCTGAAATTTGAGTTGTTGGAAGATTTAATATATTCTGAAAGATGTTACCTGAAACTTTCAAGGTTGTCAGATTAGAAAAAGAGGTTGTCAATGAATAGCTATGGGATTGGAGAGGGCTCTTGCTCTGGAACACTGAAACTCTCCATAATCATAAAGCTCAATATGCCAATTTGTCCTAAAAAGTACTTAACATGACGCTTTTGTTTTTATTTTTGAATGTTTAATTCATGAACAAATGATATGAAGAATGGTTTGTATCATCATCAAGATAGAGGTGATTTGTGCATCTCTGAACTCAAGCACCCATTTAGCAGTGTGTTATTTGATGGTAGCTGTTATGAATTTGTTCAAAACCAGCAATGATGTATTTTTTGCAGTTTGTTTATATTGGGACTGTACAAGTGATGTGGCCATAGAATTTTGGAACTCAGAAATTTGATTTCATGTCCAGGAGATGATAATAAATTGATGACCAGGGTCTGTTTCCTCCAGAAACTCTAGGGGAAAAACCATATCCTTGTCTTTTCTACATTATACTCTTTTGCTTCTGACCCTTTTGTTCTTTTGCTCTGGACCCTTCAAACAGCTTCAAGTCAGCAGCACAGCATTTCCTTTCATTGGTCACTTTGCCTTTATCTATTATAGTTAAATCTCTTCCACTCTTATATTGAGACTATTGTAATTGCATTTGGGACTATGGTGATTTAAGTAAGAAGGCTTCCACCAATTTTAACCATGTGTGATTTCAAGACATCAGAATTAACATTGTATTAGCTGTTTTTCTCTTTCCTGGAATCAAGTATCTGACAGACAAAATTATTTGCTTTGGCTTATAGATTCTGAAATTCCAGACAATAGACTTTGTTCTATTTTTTCTGGTCCATGGGAAGAGAGATTAACATTCCAATAGGAATGTAGCAATAAAGATTCATCTTTTGATACAAAGAAAGGAGATTAGCAGTTAAGTAGAACCATAGCCGTCTTCCTGCAGCTAGACAGCTGTGGGATAATGGTCTTTTACACTGTAATGATTTGTCACTTGTATTGTTTTAATAAAACACTGATTGGCCAGGAGTCAAGCAGAAAGTATAGGTGGCACAATCAGACTAGGTGAATTCTGGGAAGAAGAAAGGCAAAGATGAAATCACAAGTCAGACATAGAGGAAGCAAGATGAGAATGTCTTATTGAGAATAGATGCCAAATGGTTCCCAACCATTTGGCAAGAATTTCCACAGAAAGCCCAAGAAAGCTTAAAAATAAATAAATAAATAAATAAAAGCATTCTAAGTATTTTTCTACCACCATCAATGGAGGACTGTTTCACTTGCTTCACATCTTCACCAACATGTGTTGTCACTTGTGTTATTGATTGTAGTCATTCTGACAGGTGTAAGAAGGAATCTCAAAGAGTTTGATTTGTAGCCAAGTGGTAGTGTTGTACACCCTTATTCCCAGCACTTGTGAGGCAGAGGAAGGTCTATGTCTGTGAGTTTGAGGCCATCCTGGTCTACAAAGTGAGTTACAGGACATCCAGGCTGTTGCACAGAATAATCCTATCTTGAGAAATAGGGGAAAGTTTTGATTTGCATTTGTCTGTGGGCTAAGGATGCTGAACATTTCTTCATATGCTTTTCAGCCATTTGAGATTCCCTATTGAGATACATAGTAGAACGGAAACTTCATGAAATCTGTGAAGGTGATCTTATTGAAGACTTGTAGTTACAGAGAATATAGAATCTCAAAGGACCATCTCTTATAGCTAGGCAAGCCTTCCAGGGGAGAAACTGGGTTGCATTAAATTGAATTATCTGCCTAACAGTCCATGGAAATCCCTAAACAACCAGGGGTAATGCTAAGACAAAGGATTACTCTCTGAAAACTGGCAGAAGAACCCCATTGTTGAGCACACCATCCACATACAACTTGCTGAAAAGGAGAAGTCACTGGTGCCTACATGAAGCCTTGATCACTATATTCTAGTCTCTTTGGTGTGAAAAAAAATACTCTACTGGGAGCCAAAAGAGAAATGTAAACAGCAACACAGTTGCAAACCTTTGACCTACTATCTTTCGTGCCTAGAAAATATGCTAGGGAAATGGTGGCACAGAATTTGTGGGACTAGCCAATGAATGTTTGATTTGACCTAAAGCCTACTCCACAAGAAGGAATCCATACTCAACACAGTTTATGTATCCAAGAATGACTGTGTAGCCAAGAACCAGAGATGATAGACTAGGGTAAACCCAAATTGAACTGAACTGATCTAAATAAAATAAAACAATAAAATAATTCCTAATGATACTCTGCTATACTCATAGATATATGCCTTAGCCAGTCATTATCAGAGAGGCTTGCTCTGTCAGCAGACAGGAACAGATACAGAGACCTACAACCATACATTATGCTGAGATAGAGGCTAAATGGGAAGCCTCTATTAAATACCCTCCCACCCCCAGAGCTCAGGGAATCCTGCAATAGAGGAGGTGAAACAATGTTAAGAGTCAGAAGGCATGGAGGACATCAGGAGAACACAGGTCTATGAATCAACTAATCCAGGAACCTTTCCACTCACAAAGACTGCAGCAGCAATTGCAGGATCTACATGGCTCTGCAACAGGTCCTATACATACCTCGTGAAGTCCTATACATACAAAGTGAAAGAAGTATCACTCATGACTCCATAAGAATTTGAGGATGACTTTATATTTTTATGAGGAAAATATCTTCAGAGTTTTGATAAATGATACTTAGAATGTTTTTATTTTTGGAGAAATTTCCATAAAACCTTTGGTTGTTTTAGAGACCAGGATATCTATCCATTTATTAATGCAGTCTTTAATTGTTTACACCTATGATTTACCATTTCCTATATAAAATTATTGTTGCACTGCATTGATAAAGAAATAGAATAGCAGAAATAAATTCATTTATGTTTGATATGGTCGAAGTTATGTAAGGGCTAATTGTGTGTGCGTCCAAGTGTACACATGTCAGAAGTCAATGTTGAGTTTCTTTCTCAATCACTGTCTAACTTGTTATTGAGGCAGAGAGTCTCATTAAATCTGAAGAACAATAATTAGAAATATTGACTGCTAGCAAATCCTGGGACTGTTACTCTCTCCGCCTTCTATGCTGGAATAACAAGCTTGCAGTGATGTGCCTGGTCATTTTGGTGTGCTCAGGATATGGAATTGTGACCTCATGCTTGTGCTATAAGTTCAATGCTGATTAAGTCATCTCCCCAGACTCAAATGTATTTTTTTTAAACATACTTTATATCTGAGAGAGGTAGAATCCATAGCTATGAAACCTGTGACTAGAGATCAGGTTGGGGTTATGCTGAAGAAGTCTGCACATCTCGTATTTGATGTAAATATTCTTCATGCTAAGTTATTTTTTATTTTCATTATGTTGTTTTTATATTTTATTTTTACTGAGATTTTTCCTTAGTTAAATTGCTTCTTTTGTGTAACAAAAACATGAGCCACGTGTATGTTATAAGTAGCAAGCATCACTCAACAGAGTAAGAGTTCTTATTGTTGTTTCTAGTAATCACTGTGTACCTTACTACTTCACATTCTCATTTGAAAGATATGTAACTGTGATAAATCTGGCAAGATGAACATCATTTAGAATGGAAAATAAACTTCAAGAAAAGAAAAATATTTTTTATTTTTCTCAAATTGCCTAGAAATAATTGGAAACATATGACCTTGAAATGTAGAAAACACATATGATTCAGCTAGGTTATTTTAATTCTTGAATATTTCAGGATTGCTTTACCTTCAAATAAAAAATTGGTAAATATAAAAAAAATTGGATAAAGTAAGATGAAATAACTGAACTATGTGTGTTAATTATTTATATTCTAATAATCAGGAAAGTCAGTCCAGATCTTATAGAACATAATTTTAAGAAATGCTGGTTTCTTTAAATCCGTGTACAGCCTTTATATGAAGACACTGAAGGAGCTTTTTGGAAGAGAAGATATTTCAGAGTAGGGGGTGGGGGTAAAGGAGAGAGGGGACAGAAGCAACACTCTACTTCCTGAATGTGAAAGAAGCGCGAGTCCAGGTAGGCCCTTTTGTCTCCAGGTGCTATTGTCAGGTGTTCTGTCACAGCATAAGAAAAGTAAATAACGCTTCTGTGCATGGTTCAATAGCAACTGCATAGGAGCCTCTGCTTAATGTAAGGTGGACAGTTTATGCCCACAGTCATATCTGTGCGCATATAAAATTTTATTTGCCTTGTTAAAAAGACTTAATACTAAACAGTTTCAGCTTTCTTTGAACAATCTTTGCTTCAAAGTCAAGAATTAGGTAGCTGATGATTTTTACTTGCTGGCATTGTGAGTAGTGAAGCTGAGGGTGAGTTCTGTGATCAGTTATCTCAGTGACTTAGCACTTTGTGAAATGAAGGCTTGGGAATCTGCTTTCATGACCTTTGCAATGTCTGATAGCACCAACAATTGCTTAGTGGGAAAACCTTGCTCCAGCCTTGAGCAATGCTACACTCACATTGCTTTGTCAACATGTAATGATTGGGTCATGTTAGTTTTTTACAAAGTCCTTAGTTAAAATAAATGTGTTATTTGCTTTATCATGCCTTCTCTACTTTATCAGAATACCTGATGATAGATGATTATTGATATGAAGCTTCTTTCCGAAGATAAAAATTTAGTCTTAAAAGAAATGGATATTTCTAAGATAAGGAAACATATGGTTAACTTTGTGTATTTATACTAAGTTATAAGGAAAGGAATTATTTAAGGGGATAGTTCTCCCAGATACTTAATGAACACTTGATCTGTAAGACAGGGGCAAAAGAATTGAATATTGAGTACATTGTTAGAATGGACTCTAACTAGTCTTCCCTCACTCCCCATTTCATCACAAATTAGAACAAACTCTATGAAGTCCAGGTCCATTGACTGTCCAATGGCTCTCACGACCCTTTGAAAGATAAAATGTAAGCTTCTTGGCATGTGTTCAATATGCTTTATGGTAGGCCTGACTCACTTCAGGCTTCTTTCTCAGTGCCTTTCCCCATAAATGTTGAGCTTCAGATCACTGTCAAGAACAGAAGTCTGTGTCTTGAGTGTGTGAGCTAGAATATGAAGGCTGCCCATTTGTCTTCTCACTCCCTCCCATCATCTTTCGTTCCCTCTCTCAACCCCTCCCTTTTTTCTGGGATTACAGGAGAGATCCATCATGCTCAGCAAAGTGACTCATTTCTTCCTATTTTTCTCTCTTCTTTGCATTTTTGGCTAAATCCTTACTGTGTTAATTACTACTTTGGGATTCAGTCTTGATTCAAGGAAATATTTCTAAACTCCTAAATCCACAGTTCATTTGCATCCTTCAAGGTCTTACTGAGTTAACTATTTCCCTCCTTTTGGTGACTATTGATCTAACTTGTCCGTTGAGTACTTGTAAAAATAGAAAAGATTCTACAGGTAAATTAGTCAAGGCCTGGGGAAATGCAACTCAATTTCTTTCTTAGCCTTTCCTCAGTACAGTATCCTTGTACTAGGGTCTGAAAATGTGCCTAGATCACTTTCAGAAATGTGTGCATTGACAGTGGTTGCTAAACTAAGACTTAAGATTTGGAAGCAGTAACCCACTAACTATGTACATTTAAACTATAAGGTGTAGGGATCCTTCATGGATCCATGACCTGATGTAGGCAGGCCCATTTTATCCTGGTGTTGCTCTCACCAGAGGTTGAAAATTACTATGTGACTTTGCAACAATCTTAGTTATTGACATCACCAGGGTTATATAATTGCGTGGCACCACAGTGGATATGATCACATGAGCCGTGATGTCAGCACCCACATTATTGCCTCAGATTCCTGATATCACCAAGCCCTTAACGCACTTCTTTGCATCTTTGGGAATTTCTTTGTCATTCATATTTAATCCTGCTTCCCAAACTTCTCCCAATTTCTTTCCTCCCTTCATCTTTCTAAATGATCCAGCACAGAAGTGACTCTAATGCTCCAGGTGCTGGCACCTTCTTGAACAACACTCAATGATGTACAGTAGGGTATCTGATTCTAAAGGCCTGAAAGAGTTGCTTTTTACTAGGTGGCAAGGTCCCATAAGAATGTTGAGACTTTAAATCATGGTCTACTTTCTTTAATAACTACATTTAAGCACACTGATGTTTGTGTAGTCCTGATAATTGTGTTAATGTCTCCATAACCTTAGATGATCTGGAAATTCAAACTTAGGCCATATACAAAACATATTATCACATAGGTAAAGTTATGTGCAATGTCCTTCTGTACGTGTTGCTTTTATTGGCTAATGAATAAAACTGTTGGGTCAACGGTTTAGCAGATTAAAGCCAGGTAGGAAATTCAAGCAGAAATATAGTCAGAATGTAGGCAGAATCAAGAGGATGCCATGTAGCTGCAGAAGGAGAAAGACGCTGCTGCTGGAAACTTTTTGGTAAGTCATAGCATTGTGGTAATACACAAATTAATAGAAATGGATTAATTTATGATGTAAGAGTTAGTTAATAAGAATCCTGAGCTAATAAGTCTAACAGTGTTGGACATAATACAGTTTCTGTGTGGTTATTTGGTTCTGAGTAGTCAGGAACAAAAGAGCAGTCTCAATTTGCAAAATGGCACCCAACATGGAACATGGATCCACCTAAGGGCTAAAAAAGCTTAAGAATCAAAAGTGGGGATTTCTCAAACCACAAAAACAGGAGCCATGAGCAACTTCTTGGTAGTGACATTTTTCCAGATAGGCTCTGTTTGTTGGTAGTGATCAGACACATGACTCCATTGATATAAGTCTTCCTGACTCAGCATTAGCAGCAAAAACTGTACAACTTCTTTGAGAGAGAGCTTCCTGGATCATGCTGGCAGCACAAACCTGGCTCTTTTGAGAGGTCCTGCACTTAAATGAGATTTTAGAGCAGAATGCTGCTAGTTACTTAATAGTGACATAGAACCCCTGTGTCCCTGAAGCTGGGGGCAGTAAAAATGATTCACAGAGCTGGCAGTAAATGTACCTCTGCTATTTTAAAAGGCCAAGAGAGGCATAGTCTGCATCCAGGGTCACTGAGAACAAAATGGTTACCATTTTAAAAGCATTCCTGGTCAAAAAATGAATACAGATATGCAATAAAGATAGGTTCAGACAAAAATAAGCCTCTTAATGGATTTTAAAAATATGCATAGACTTTCTCCAGGGGTTAAACTCCTTCCTAGAACAATTAAAGAACCTAATACCTATTATAAAAACAAAAAAATGAAAACATACTGCTCTAAATAGAAGAGCTTTAGAAGATTAAACAAAAACTTCAGGAGAAACATAGAGCAAATATTTTAAAGATTAGATTTGAACAAGAGAGATCTCTTGATTACAGTAAGTGATAGTTTAACAAAGACCATGACCATTCAATCTAAATTAATTTTTAAAACTAACAAATGATTATCATTTCAACAGATATAACTTGCCATAAGGAAACCTCCCCAAAATCAGGGTTGGAGCATAGTTTTGTTCTTGTCTTTTCAGGTAAATGAAGACAACCTGCTAAAGAATCTTATGACCACTGGGCAAATGAGACATCTGAAGGGTAAGGAATATAAGGTTCCTTTTCCTTTTAATGGAAAAGAGAATTATCTGCTCCTAGCAATGCCAATCTACTACAGAGATGAAGGGCATCAAAGAAACTCCATAGAAACTTACTCTCTTTGTGCCAAAAGTTTGACAGTGGGCAAGAAACTGCCCTTGTGTTGACTGTTAATAGTATGCTGCTCAAATTAGACAAACAAGACAAAAACGAAAGTGACTGAAAAAGTTTGCAAAGACAAAGTGGGACAATTCTACAAAATTCATGCTTCCAAAAAAATCTGTCAGATATTTAAGGCCTTCAAGCTGAATATGGATGTCCCAATGTTACAGAGGAACCTTGGGTGAGTATCTAGACAGCCAGCTTTCTCTGTCATTTTTTTAGTTTTGAATGCTGTTTACTCTGTACTTCCTGTTTACTCGGGTAATATTATATTTTTCTTAGGTCTCTGATGGAGTTGAAGACTAGACAGTTATAATTTTAGCTTTCCTTGTTATGAAATTCAGAAAAGAAGCTTACAAAAGAAGTATAAACTATATAAGGTCGAGAAACATAAATAGATAATTTTAGGTTGGTAATACCAGTTAAGATAAAAGGTGAATTAGGTACAACACTTTGGACTCACCAACATAGGATAGATAGTGAAGTATTTTTTCTGAACTTGTCAAATTCAAATGGACTAGACATTATTAATGTAATTTTTGATATATATATACATAGTTATTGTATTTATTTTATATAGTTTTACTATGTTAGTTAAAACCTTTGTTATTTATTTAGACAAAGGGGGGAAATGTGTAAATATTTTGATTGTGTCTTGATAAATAAAACTTGCTTGGAGTCAGATGGCACATTTGACCAGTAGCCAACAATAGAGGTCTGAAGAACTATAGACAAACAGGAGACAGAAAGAGTTACATGGGATGAAAAAGGATTGTGGCCCTTCTGGACAGAGAAACAGTAGAAGTAGCAAACTAATGTGGCTGCTCCCCTGCTTCTCTGATCATTTTACCCTGATATCTGACTCTCAATTTTTATTTATAAGATTAATTACATTAATACTTCAAAATACTTTATTCAGCTCAGCTAGAAGTAGAAATTGTACCTTTAGATTCCTTTTTTTATCATTAATATGTATATATAGCTTGAAATTGTGAGATGTTAAACAGATATTCCAATTATAGCTAGGGAAAATACCCATTTATAAATTATTCAATTACATTCATTAAAATATGTTCATTGGCATTGTCCTTCCTTCATCTCTGAACTTAAACAAGGGATGGTTTTCTCTATAACTGAAAATACTTTCTGGTAAAGTTCAATTATTACATTTTAGATAAAATTTTTTGTTAATGGATTATATTTGCTTTTTCTTGTTAATATGTATTTATTTTGTCTTATTTCTTACTATATATAGCTAATCATATTAATAACAGCAATGTATACACAATTTACTCACTTTTATTCTTTTAGTATAATGCACTAGAGCTTCTTGGGTGAGAAATTCTGGTATGGAAGCCATGTTACCACTTTATCCTCATGCTAGATTCTTCTTTTGCTGTTGCTGTGTTGTCAGTTGATGACCTAAAGACCAATTCTTTGAGCCTTTCTATTGATAATCTTGGTGGTTTCTTGTCATCAGCTTCATTAGTACTGCTGCTTTTACATTACCAGGATGTTCTTGTCATTCAGTTTCTTCTGCTTCGAGGTTATAAATTTCTTAAGTCTAAAACTCTTCCTCTGATTGCAATTCTGTTTTTTGTCTTTGGTTCTTCAGGGATCCCAGCATGCCTTGCAATATCACATCACTGAATGCTGCCTTCGTCTATCTTATCTTATCTGCTTTGGTCTGTTCTTTTTATGCTTCACTTTGGAAAGACTCTTCTACCCTAATCAGTTCACGAATTCTACCCTCAACTGTGTACTATTTGTTATAAAAATTGGTTCACTGAGTTTTTGACAAAGATCATTTTGTTTAAAAAAAAGCTCCTTGTTAACTTTTTTAAATTCCCATGTATCTTCTCAAAAACTCACCTTGACTTTTTAATCATGGATAATCGATTATTGTATCTGATACTTTCAACCATATCTGTTTATATTATCCTTAAAATTATAGAGTTTGTGGATGCTTTACTCTTCCTCTACTAGAAAAAAAAATATGTGCTAGACACTAATTTAAAAATTTGTTTGTAGAAATAAGTAGAGAACTAGGACCATGTGATTTTCAGAGGCATATGTGTATTATCACTGTAATGCTCCCAATGTCTCCAGTTATTTCATACAGATACTGGCATTGGTGTTCTAGGGTCAAAGTAGAAAGCATCCATCAGAACTATTTTACACTTTGCATGCTATAGGCTAAGTATCAGAAGGTTGTAAGGTGTGGGACATGACCTCACAAATGTGCAGTTTGACTCTCTAAAAATAATCAGAATTGTCTGAGAACACTTTCTCTAATCCTCATACTCCTCTTCAAAAACTCTATGCATCTATTAAATTTTCAATAATACTATGTTGCTATCTAATTAGCATATTTCATAGACTTAAGAGATTTGTTTCAATATTTTTTATGATTATTTTTAGAAAAAAAAGCATTTATTTTGGCTTACAGATTGAGAGTCCATAATGATGAGAACAGCATGACAGCAAGCAGGCAAGCATGGTCTTTCTTAATGTTCTTATCTTATAGCTCCAGTCTACATTATTTGTTATTCCATTATCAGAACCAGAAATTAAGGAAACTCTTCCTTTTTTTCCCCTAAAATTCTGGGGCAAATGATATTTCTATTGCCAATTTATTTTCTTTCAGCCATTGGCTATAGCTCTCTTTTATGTGTGTATTCTTTTTTCCTGTCATTATTATTTTTACTATGATATGTCTGAGTGTGTTTCTCTGCATTCATTTTGACACAAAAATCTGGGTTTCATGACATCCCTTCATTTTGGAGGTTTCTTAGTTTTTATTTTTACTTGTCAAATTGAGAGCCTTCTTATTAAAACTACTTTTGACATATTTTAAAATTCTGTGTCTTCCTGCCCTTTTCATGCCTCCCAAATTAACTTCTCATATCTCTACTCTAGGTTACCAGTTCTCTATTCTCGTGTCCTTACTGTACTACTTAGATCATCCATTGCATTTTTTTATTTCAATAACTTTCATTTTTTACAAGCTTATTTACACTTCCAATGATTTCTAATGCTTCATTTACTGTTTTTAAATTGATTTAACCAAGATATATTATGTCAAAACATTGCCTAACTGAAGGATTCAAGAGAGCTTTCAGTTGTACTACAAGTTTATACATAGATGAATGGTAAATAAGACAATCTGAAGTTCTCCTCTTTGATGTGGGAGGTCCTTCTTTCTATGTGTTTTATTTATTAGTTAATGAATAAAGAACTGCTTTGAGTCTATGGCAGGGAAGAACAAAACTAGGTGGGGAAAGCTAGGCTCTATGCTAGGAGAAAGAAGAGCACAGTTAGAAAGAAGCCATGGAGCTGCTAGAGATAGCTGCTTGGAACTTTACCTGGTAAGTGGCAGCCATGTGGCAGTATACATATTAATAGAAATTGGTTAAATTAATCTAAGAGATAGCCATTAAGAAGCTAGATCTAATGAGCCAAGCAGTGATTTAATTAATAAAGTTTCTGTGTGATTATTTTGGGTCTAAGCTAGCCGGGTGGCTGGGAACCAACAAGTGGCACTCTCTCCATCAGTGGTGCATGGCTCTCGGAAAAGAAGAGCAGCTCTGCCATGTTGGTATGGGTGGAGGAAGATGAATTACCATATTTCCACTAGCAATGGTGAAACTTAAATTTTTAAGAAGCTACTAGCATTTTAAAAAGTGCCCCTAGTCAGGAACCAGAAATCTCAGCAGATCTAGACATGAGTCTGGGACCTCAGAGAGAGTAGGCTTGAGTCAGGACATCTGTGAGTCCAGGAATTGGTCTGGAACTTCAAAGGGAATATGCAGGAGCCAGAAACCTTTGTGGTTCAGAATATGAGTCTTGGACCTCTGAGGGAGTAAGCCTGAGCCAGATTGTCTGTGGGTCTGGGCACACCCAAACCTGGGAACTCCAGGGGAGTAGACCAGAGCCAGAGACCTTGGAAGGACCCACTCCAAGCCAGGGACCTCTGCAGAGATGGATCCGGACCAGGATTTACAGAAAAAGGTCAAAGACATCAACCGAGGACAGAACAAACCTGAGACAGCAAACTCCAAGTGAATAGAGCAAAACCTGGGAGTGCTGAGCAACCTCCTGGAACACAGAGTGACCAAAAAGGTAACTAGAACCATGACACTAACTGTACCACGAGAAATAACCATCTGAGCTTTGAATGCACTAGCACCTAGAATATTATTCAACAGAATCACTGACACCCCCAAATACACCCATTAGAGGAAAAGATGAGTAAAAAAGGTAGGAACACATGCAACACCACAAAGAGCAACATGGCACCAGTAAAACTTAATGACCCTACAACAGCAAGACATGAACAACCAAACATAGATGAATCAGATGAAAATGACCCAAAAAATAACTTCAGGAGAATGTTTGAAACTTTTAAAGAAGAAGTGAGAAATTTCCTCAAAGAAATTGAGGAAAAGACAAACAAAAAATTGGAAAACATCAGCAAATCCGTTTAATGAAAACCAAGGAAAAGAAATCAAACATATGAAAGAAACTATTCAAGAATTGAAAACTGAAATAGAGATAATAAAGAAAACACAAGCCGAGTGAATTATAGAAACAAAAATCTTGAGAAGGCGATCAGGAACCACAAACAGAAGAATGAACAGCATAATACAAGAGATGGAAGAGAAAATCTCAATTTTAAAGATACAATAGAGGAAATAGTCTCGTCAGTCAAAGAAAATATTAAATCTAACAAATGTTTAACCCAAAATATCCAGAAAATATGGGAGACCACAAAAAGGCCACACCTAAGAATAATAGGTATAGAAGAAGGAGAAGTTCAACTGAAAAACACACAAAAAAATATTTATCAAAATCATAGAAGAAAACTTTCCTAACCTAAAGAAAGACACACCTATGAAAACTCTAGAAACTTACAGAACACCAAATAGACTGGTGCAAAAAAAGTCCCCTCACCACATAATAATCAAATCATTATACATACAGAGTAAAAAAAAGAATATTAAGAACTTCAAAGGAAAAAGGACAAATAATATATAAAGGCAGACCTATCAGAATTATACCTGACATTTCATTAGAGACAATGAAAGCCAGAAGGTCATGGTCAAGTGTTATGCAGATATTAAGAGACCACGGAAGCCAGCCCAGACTACTATACCCAGCAAAGCTTTCAATCACCATAGGGGAAAAAAACCCAAGATATCCCATGACAAAACCAGATTTATTTAACCAATACCTAGCCACAAAACCAGCACTATACAAAATACTAGATAGAAAACTCCAACCCAACAAAGTTGGCTACATCAACAAAAACACAGAGCAGTAAATCCTAAAGAAGGGAAAGATGCACAAGTTAACATCACCAACATTGAAAACTAAATTAACAATCACTGGCCATTAATATCTCTTAATACAAATGGACTCAACTCACCTATAAAAAGGCACAGGCTTGAGGAAAGATGCTTAGAAGAAATCCCACACTAGGTCAGGATTGAGAAAATAGATGGTTATTTATTTAGGGGTAAACTCACAAATCAGAATCTTCTGTTGGAACTGAGACCAGAAACTGAAATCTGCAATCATAACAGAGAGACTAGAAAAGAGGCTGGACTCATGTTCTGCATCAGCATATATAGTATAAGAGGCCACACCCCAGTGGGCAGGTAACCACTAACTGTAAGACTTCCTACAGCATCTTCTCCTTTTGCTTACATAAGAGAGTTCTAAGCCTAATATAAAATTATATACAATAAGAACAAATATATTTAATAATTATCCTATCTTAACTAGTTTAAGTCTTGTATAGTAAATAACTTGACCAAGACATGAGAGGAAAGTAACTACAACTGTCTAGTCTTTAATCCATCGAAGACCTGAGAAAGGAAATAATATTACTTGAGTAAGCAGGAAGCGCAATCAAGCAACTTCCAAAATGTTCAATAAATGACAGAGACAACTGGGTACCTGGGCAATCACCCAAAGTCTCATTTGCAACATTGAAGCAACCAACTTTGACTAAGGTCTAGAATAACTAACAGAACATTTTCAGAGGCAGGAAAAATTTCAAAACTGCCTTATCCTGTCTTGACAAGATTTGACAGTCCTGCTTATTCATTTCCAGATACTGTGTATCTCGTCAGTGGTTGAGGCATGGGCAAACCTTTGCCCAAAGGCCAGCTTTCCCAAGAAGAAAACAAGCTCCAAGTGGAGTGTCTTCAGTGCTTAACATTCTCTAGGGAATAGATCAGTGCTGGCAGGAGAAATCATGTCTCACTTCAACAGAACCCTAAGTTTTTTCAATGCCATTTTCTACAGCTCTTTGAAGTGGTTGAAGATTATCTATCTATGCAGAATATAATATCTATGTATCTAAAGAACCTGATAGTCTAACTATAAGTATGACAAACATAGATGACTATTGATATGTAATTCTTAATACCTATATAGCATAAACACTAAGACAATATTATCCCTCTGTATTAAAATTCCTGTAAGAGAAATTCTGTAAAGCTATATGATTAGAATACAATTAAGATTTGGATTCACCCTATCCACATGTGCCTCCTGTAATTTTTCCTCAACAATTGTCAATTACTTTTCTGCTTCAGCTGTTAATTCTCTGGAACTATTCAAATCTTTATCACCATCTAAAGATTTGTTAAAATGGATTACTAGATAAGGTATTAGCCCAACAGCCAGTCATAGACTGAAAATGTCTCCTAACAATCTTTAAAAGTCATTAAGAGTCTGCAACCAGTCTCTCTTAATTTGTGCCTTTTGTGTACTATTTTTCTGCAAACCTATTTTATAATGTAGGTAATAGACAGAATTTTCTCTCTGTACTTTTTCAGGAACAATTTGTAATCCCCATTTTGGCAAAACTTTCTTTAGTTCTTCAAACATTCTTTATAAAGTATACATGTTTGAATCAGATAGCAAAATTTCATCCATGTAATGGTAAATTATATACTTAGGAAATTGTTTAAGTAGTATTTCCAATGGTTGATTTACAAAGTATTGACACAATGTGGAGATATTGAGCATTCCCTTTAGGAGGACAGTCCATTGATATCTCCTAGTAGGCTGAGAATTATAATTAGGCACTGTGAAGACAAATTTTTCTCTTTTATTTTCTCGTAAAGGTATAGTGAATTAACAGTCTTTAAATGAATAACTATAAAATGCCCTTCTTTTGTAATAGAGAAGGCAGAGGAATTCCAGGTTGTAGAGAGCCCATATGTTGAATAACCTTATTGATAGTTCTTAGATCTGTCACCATTCTCCATTTACCAGATTTCTTTTTTACAACAAATACAGGAGAATTCCAAGAGCTGGTTTGTAGAAATAGGTTACATAATGCTTTATTAACCTTGAATTTTCTCAATGCTAGTGAGAAGGGAACAATGGCCATAGAAAGACATTGGATAATGGAAAAGTCTGCTGAATTAAATCAACCAATTTATTTCAAGGATGTGCTGACCTCGCAATGGAAGCCAGGAGATGTGCTGCATTGGGGAAGGGGTTTTGCTCTTGTCTCCACAGGAGAGGAAAAATTGTGGATACCATCAAAATTAATAAAGGTTCGGTTTGAAGAGGAGAAGCATCTTGAAAGAGGTAAATAACAACTCATTCACAAGAATAATAATCACATCAAAGGTAAGAAAAACATATAGGTTGGGGGCAGGGTTCTTTTCTTATCTCCACAGGAAAACACTCACCTTCCAAGAATTTAAGGAAGTCTGAATATTTGAATACTGATGGATGGAAACTAGTTACAAGCCAATATGAATCAACAATAAAACTAAATAGGTTCAGTAAGTATGAACATTTTTATAACATGTATTTATAGACAGAGCTGGTTTTGAATTTGGACTCTGGCTCAGTCCCTCTCCAATTCCAAGCCTGTTGTTAAGAGATACCTCAGAGTTTCTGTCTCGTGTCAGGAGCCATGATATGGGTCAGAATAAGAATAATAATATTAATAATAATTGATAAACTTTCTTTGTCCTTCCTCATATCTGTTTCTGTCTTTATTACACCTTTCATTGAATATATATATCTGTATATGTCTTTGTAGACAATGTTTAACTTTCCCGTAACAAACAATAAATTTTCCTGCAATAATCTTTAAAGTTTCCAGAATGAAGATGGGGCCCCACAACATCAACTCCACCTGGTTAGTTTAGCATCATAATGTTGAAAGTGCTACTATTAGACCTATTTTTTGGTACCAGCTGCACAAGACAGTTTCAAATGGTCAGATTTTTTGACAACAATCTGGCTGGACCTCCTCAGAATGTTCAAAGACTATTTGCAATTTTCTCAGACCAAATATTGATCTTGGGATTTTACCACCATTTCCTTTCACGGGATTCCCCCTAAGAATTACATTGCCCCCATGACAGCTGGAAGCTATCTTAGAGAACAATGTCCCCTCTCCCAACAGAGTTTGCCCTCAGGTTTAGGGATATCATTTAGGGGTTGGCTATAATTGGTATAGGGTTGAGGGGATAGGGGAAGTATTTATAGGTTCAGGGATATATATATATATATATATATATATATATATATATATATATATATATATATTGGTTTAATTGGTTTAATTGGTGAGGGGATAATAATATATTGGTATTTGTGAGTTATTGTTTATAGAAAATTATATTGGCATTGACTTTGTATATTGATATATTAATATATTGAACATTGTATGTGAGTATGCTTCTACCATTGTTTAAAACATTTGTTATGTATTGATATATTATATTTATATATACATATATTTATAATATTGCAGTGTACATTTCTACCTCTGATTAAGATGCTTGTATATTATTTATGTAATGCTATACATTGTTTACATTTGAAGGTCATTGTCCTCCTTTATTACACAGTTGTTTATTCTCTTAGTCTTCAAGTTAAATAGATATTGAGAATTATAAATCAATAGTCATATATGTTTGTCATATTTTTATTTAGGCTAATCAGGTTTTTTAGATACATAGAGATTATAGTTAGTATAGATAGTATAATCTTCAACTTCTTCGAAGAGCTGTGAAAAATGGCCTTCAATCTAACCTAGAATTTCGTGCTAACAAGACACAATCACTCCTGGCAACACTGCTCTACTTCCAAGAGAACATTGAGCACCAAAGACACTCCACTTAAAGCTTGTCTTCTTCTTGGCAGAACTGGCCTTTGGACAAAGAAAAACCCATATCTTGACCACTGACAGAGTTATAGAGTATACGTAAATGGATAAAAACAGGATTGTCTTATCCTGCAAAGACAGGGTAAGATAGTTATAAAAAGTTCCTTGCCTTTGAAAATGGCATGTCAGTTAGGTTAGGTTTTAGTCAAAGTTGATTGCCTCAACATTGCAAATGAGATTTTGGGTGATTGCCCAGGTAATCAGTTATTTCTCATTTGTTGTTCATTTTGGAAGTTTCTCGCTTGTATTTCCTGGCTGCTTAAGTAAAATTACTTCCCTTCTCAGATCTTTGATGGAGTTGAAGATTAGATAGTTGTAGTTACCCTCTATATTATTTAGACTCCTTAGTAAAACTTTTGCTATATGTTTCTTGCTTAATACTGTTTTTTGTTTGTAATTTTATATTTGGTATATGTTTCTACTGTATATAGTTGTATTGGGTTTAGTTCAATCTTGTTTAGATAAAGGGGGAGATGATGGGGAACTTAAACCAATCACATTCTGCTTAGGGTGTGTCCCCCTGGGGCCACACAAAACAAATAAAAGATTGAAGTGCCTTGCCACTTCCTCTCTCTTTGTCCCTGCATTCTCGGATGGACCGTTGGGAGTGTGGTATAAATTTTCCTTCATTCTGCTTATTAAAGCTGTATCTTTTACATTAAGTTAGTCTGGTTAATTTTTAACTACTGATCAACCTTGCCACTGTTAGCCTCTGCACTTTTCTGTGGATACCAAGGTCCGATCCAGGCGCGCGCTTTCCCGAACCGAGTCCACGAGAATGGACGATTGTCCTAAGGATTTAAATAGACACACACAAAGAGATTTGCTCATTCACCAAAGAGTAAATGGCCCCTTTATTAAACTCAAGTCAGGTATTTATACTAGTGGGTAAGAGGGCAAAAGGGCATGGCCCCCTCCCATCAGGAGCAGTGGAATAGGATGTCAGGTGCCCGGCGCCTCAGACCAGAAGCAGCTAGGGGAGCCAGGCGTGGCAGACATATAGGGCCTGCAGCTAGAACCTTGTTCACAGGTGGAATTACCATAACAAAAGAGAGCCAAGTTCTTTCTAAACTATACCCTCAGGCCAGTGCAGAGCAGAGAGGCCAGGGAGCCAGAGATCAAACAGCCCTGTGAATTGCCACAAAGAAAAGGGGGAAAGACCAGTGTACCTACAAGTCTCCCTTTAAATATATATAAAATATGACGACTAGTAGCTGTCTTAGGCATGTCGGCAGTTGGGTGAGATCTCTAAACCCGTCTACAGGAATGTGTTCAGGTCCAAATGCACCCCTTGTCTTAGGCAAGACCACCCCCCCGGGCAATAAACCTGTCATTACTTCACTAGTCATACATTGAGTCCAGCCAGATTTATGCTGAAAGATATTTTGAGGCGAATGCCTATTAGGGCCAGGGCATGGCGGACCTGAAGCCATTGGCCAGGTGAAGACACTCCAGCATACACATAAGCATTCCTGGAAGAGACAGTGCTTGCACAATATCTGAAACGTGGTGCGGGAGAATTATCTGTATTCTGTCAATCATATTTTAATAAAACGCTGATTGGCCAGGCAGGCAGTATAGGCGGGAAAGCCAGACAGGAAGTAGGGGTGGAGCAAAGAGACTGGGAGAATTCTGGGAAGCAGAGAGGTTCCTCTGCCATTCCTGTGCAGACCACGGAAGAAGCAACATGTAAGCTGTCACACTGAGAAAGGTAATGAGCCCATGTGGCTAATGTAGATAAGAATAATGGGGTAACATAAGTTATAAGAGCTAATAAGTAGCCTGACCTAATGAGCCAATCAGTTTATAACCTTATGGAGTCTTGTGCGTGATTTTTCCTTGGGACTTGCTGGCTTGTTGGGGTACTGGGTGGGACAGAAACCCCAACAAGCCAGCCCTCATACTACAGAAACGTTTGCTCAGAATAGAGCCCCTTGAGCAGGGCTACAGCACTGGCAAATGGGACCCCTGGAATGACTAGTCAAGCTAAATTAAAGCCAATTAGCAAATTTGTATTCTAGGGTCCAAGAAAAAGCAGCAAAATCTTATCCTGCGACCAACAGAGGTCAAAATCCACACCCAGATTGTAAAGATTAACTACAGCGTCCAATTGTGAATCTAGATACTTGAATAGTTATGGTAATTCTGTCCATCCGGCAAGGTTTTTGCTGTGAGCACCCAATGCTGCAATCAGGGCAGGGGAAGCAGCTGTTTTCCCCTCAGGGGGTCAAGCAGCCTTGGCTGAAACGGGCAGATCAAGGCAGAGCAAGGACAGGAAGCTGGGAAAAGGGCAAAAGCAGGCGCTGGATCATCTCTCAGGAATCTGTCAACTCCGCCGCCGCCTCTGCCGCGTGTCCGTGGGATCTCTTGATCTCGCCTCATCCTCAGGTTTCTGAATAGAGGAATCCACGGTCCACACCAGACACTCAGGGACCCAGATGGATTTCTTTCCATTCTGTGGAAACATATAAACCGCTCCTCTACCCCAAATCAAAACCTGGTCCGGACCATAGAGATCTGTAGGTCTCTGTCTCCAAGGAGCAAATTCTATTGGCCTGTGTCACTGCAACCGGCCTAAATATTGGGCTGAATAGCCAACCTCAAAACATCATTTTTTATTGGCCTGCACCATCGTAGCAGGTCTTGAATTGGGCTGAATGGTCAGCCCCAAAACATCTTTTAGAATCAGCTCGGCCTGGAACTTTTCCAGGGGCAGAAAATAATTATCTGATCCAGTACGTGAGCATTTACACAACTGGATAGAGTTATTAAAATTGTTACCTTTATGGGGGCACATTGCCTCCCGCCAACATTTGAGAAATAATTAATAGGATTGACATATCTGGCTATAGATATGGAAATCTTTGTCAGTCATCAATCCATATAAAAAACATAAGGACTCCAGAAATAGTCCTCCAAAGAGCAATTAATCAGATAAAAATATATGCAACAAACCTAAACTGAAAACTCTCATTAGACAAACTTAAAATGACTGAGAGACATTTAAAAAATCCTCAAATATAACATCTTTAATCATTGGAGAAGTGTAAATCAAAATAACTCTTGACTCTATCTTATCCCTATAACATGATCAAGATTAAATATTGCTTATAACCTATGCTTAAGAGAAACTCCTCCACCATTGGTGGAAATGCAAACTGGCACAATCTGGATTTTTAGAAAATTAGGCAACAAACCATCCCAAGATTTAGCTAAACCTTTTTGGGTCTGTATAACCTTTGAATCTATTACAGTTTCTAATTTAAAACTGCTGAGGCTGCGCTGCACAGCTAGGGGTGGGACATAGACCTGCTCCGCTCCATCAGCAAACTACCACCTGAGTTTTGGCGGGCGGGTTTTTAACTATCCTTTGTACCACCAAGGCCTAGCTATTGTGGCTTTTTGTGGGCTGTGCACAAAAAAGGGGATGAGTTTGCACCTGTAGCTGAGTGTACCGGCACACCACTGCCTTTTTACCCTCCCTGGCCTGTCTGTAATGGCCCTGCCGCTCATAGGCAGGGCTGGCGGCCGCCTGCGCTCCTCCCCGCGCCATCCAGCAGCCTGTCTCTCTGTTTTTAAGTGTACCTTGTAGAACCTCAGCCGCAGTGAGGGGCCGAGTGCGGTTCTGTGACCCACATTTAAACATGCATGGGAGCTTTCTAGTCTCCCTGAAAGACAAGCTCTGTGAAGCTGTTCTTTTGTAACTCAAAAACTCTTAATAGAACTTTCAAATATATTTTTAATCCTCTCTCAGCATGAGACCCGCATCTACATGGGCCCTCAGCTATTTACTTTGCTAGTCACCAGTTACGTTGGCCCTGTTGCCTTGGGAACGGATTCCTGCCAAGAGCTAACTGCGCCCAGCCTGTTCTCTTGGTAAAAATTAAAGTTCCCTGCATGTGAGAACCAGGGACTGAGTTTTAAATTAGTCTAAGCAGTCTCTAGAGCAGTGTCATTTAATCCTGGTGCCTAGTCTCTTTATGAAATTTAGCAGCTGATTTGCCCACTGGCCTTCAGTTCCAGATCAGACCTTTCGGCACCCATACTTCTAAACATCAAGCTTATTCACCCCTTTATCACACGTGCACAATTGCACATTACAAAACTGGCCAGTTTCCTGATTGTGGGGGGACCCTTAACTCTTGGGGTTCTCGTGGTGGATCCACAGACGGCAGAATGCGGTTCTTCAGTCCTTCTTCAGTGCCCACCGAGGGACACCATCTGTTAGCCTCTGCACTTTTCTGTGGATACCCAGACCCAATCCAGGCACGCGCTTTACCGAACCAAGTTCACGAGAATGGACGATTGTCCTAAGGGTTTAAACAGACACACACAAAGAGATTTGCTCATTCACCAAAGAGTAAATGGCCCCTTTATTAAACTCAAGTCAGGTATTTATACTAGTGGGCAAGAGGGCAAAAGGGCATGGCCCCCTCCCATCAGGAGCAGTGGAATAGGATGACAGGTGCCCGGCACCTCAGACCAGAAGCAGCTGGGGGAGCCAGGCGTGGCAGACATATAGGGCCTGCAGCTGGAACCTTGTTCACAGGTGGAATTACCATAACAAAAGAGAGCCAAGTTCTTTCTAAACTATACCCTCAGGCCAGTGCAGAGCAGAGAGGCCAGGGAGCCAGAGATCAAACGGCCCTGTGAATCACCACAAAGAAAAGGGGGAAAGACCTGTGTACCTACATGCCCCTTCACTGGTTGATTCTTCAATATGGTTAGCATCTAGTTGCTCTTATACCAGCTCTTCTAAAGCCTGCAACTTATCTTGCACTAGAGGCTACTGCTTAACCCATATCGGCTTCTCAGTTAACCTTTTTAAAGATAGGGCTGTTGGTGTCTCTAAAGGTTTACTAGTTGCTTTATATTCTTATGCAGCCTGAATAGCTTGTATGGTACCTTTAATATACTTCCCAGAATTATGTGTTCCTGGGACTGCAAGAATATTAATCTGGGTATTCCATTGTTGTAGCAGGTTACAACCCTATAAATTTAAAGCAATATTAGCCACATATGGTTTCAGGTTCCCTCTTTGACCTTCTGGCCCAATACAGTCAACCCATCTCATGCAGTGTTTAACTTGAGATATGGATCCAATTCCTAGAAATTGAACATCTGCCTCTTGAAGAGGCCAATTTGGATACCAAGATTCTGGAGTAATGATACGCACATCCACACCTGTGTTTATTAAATCCACTATTACAATGCCATTTATAAGCACTCTTAGCTTTGGTCTTTGATCATTTATAGAAGTCTGCCAGAATATACAGCTCTTATTTCCTATTGTAATTTTTGAGTTATCCTCCATGTTTATGCCATCATTTAGAACAGTATGGTCTTTTACAGATGGCTCTGGAATTTTTATTTTCCTGGTGAGACATGTCCACTTTTGACTTGAAGGCCTGCAAGAGTCCCCTCAAGGAATTTCCTGATGGGATCAGGTTACCTTGTCTGTCTTTTGTTGATCTGCATTCAGTAGTCCAATGTAGGCCTTTGCCACACCTCCTACATATACCTGAAGACTGAGTTCTCCTATTTTTGCCATTCCTAGAGAAGATATTATTCATCGTAATTCTTTGTCTACAATCCCTTCTCAGAAGTCCTATTCTACCACAATTAAAATATTTGACATTTTGTTGTCTCCTCATTTCTTTAGAAAATGCTTCTCCTACCCAAAATTCATTATTATAGCCAAATGTCTCAATATTCATTGTATGTAGAATCCATTCATCCACAGCTGCTGATCTAACCTTTAAAGGCCCAAGTATCTCTTTGCATTCTAGTTTGCATTTTCAAAAGCTAGAGATTCAGTAAATACTCATCTAGCTTCTGGGCCTGTTATTCCTATTTGTACAGCCTTACTTAATCTTTGTAAAAAGTCAGTAAAGGATTCTCTTTGTCCCTGTTTAACCCCGGTATATGACTCAATTCGTTTTCTTAGTTCTTAAATTCTGTCCCAAGCATTTACGGCTACTTCGTGGCATAGGGACAAGATTTCTTCATTGTAAAGAACTTGAACCTCTGGGTCAGCATAAGGGCCTTCACCAAGAATTTGATCTTGGTAAATCTCACGGACTTTTGTTTTTCCCTGTTTTTCCAAAATTTTGGCATCCTCTCTGAAATAAATTTTAAACATCGATAGAGGTCCATCATCCAGGACTGCTGAAACTAAATGAAAACAATCATGTGGTGTTCTTTGACATTAGAAGCCCAAATCTTTATCATCTCCTTAACAAATGTAGGATGCAAGCCATAAGTTACAAGAGCTTGCTTAATTTCTTTTAGATCATTCATTCCTATAGGTATCTATATACCTTCTTTGGATCCTTCTGGGCCTTTAGAACTTGATGCATTGTTAGAGTAGATTACAGGGTAGGAAGTTAAAACCCTGGGTAAGTCATGTTAGAAAGCTACTGGAGATTTTGAATTCTGACCTTGTGCCTTCTTTCCCTGTTCATCAGCTCCAATAATTTCCTCAATCATTTCAAATCTTTTTATTATTGTCTTTTGTAAAGCCTGAATCTCCTGGCCTATATATCTTTCTTTCTAGTGATTTCATTGAGACACCTAGCCTCTGGCCCTCATCCTGCATGTACATGTGATTCCAAGGTTTGAAGTTTCTCCTTTAAAGATAACATCTCATCCTTGGACATTACTTGAATTACATGCAGATTGCCATCCTGGAGAAACAATTTTTCTGTTAACTTATCATAGCTTTCTGACAAATTTTGATTGTCAAATTTAATAGTATGAGTTCTTTCAGATTACTTCTCAGTACCCTTAGAAATGGATTCAATTTTGTTTGTAATAGCATTAATGTTTCCAGGTAACTTTTAATTTTCTGTCGTATTAATCCTGTCAACCAGCTGTTCATTATTACTCTGTAAAGACTGTATCATTCCTAAAAGTGCCATATTCTGTCTTAATGATAAAATATGGAGAAAACTGAATCCTAATACCCAATAAATTGAAGTATCACCATAGGCATATAAGACTCACCAAAAAATTACTAACTTTTCAATATTAATGTAATCTGCCATAATGATTTATTAAATAGTTGTAATAAGATCCAGAAAATTGTTTTAGGTGCAATAATCTTTATTGTCCAGCAGATGTCATGGTTGTATATTTGCAGTGGCAACAGGAATGGTCTTGAGCCACTTTAGTTTCCAAGACTTGGTACTGGTTAAATACTGAAAAATATGCTTTATTTTGACAAATTAAAAGCAATTAAATCAATTCCATACATGGAGCAAGAAAACTAAATCTCACAGGCAGGGAGCAGAAACCAGAAGCTATAGAAGTCACCAAGCTGCAAGGAACCGCCCCAGGGAATGCAGCAGTAGTGCATGCTCTTGGGAAATTTCTACACACAGTAAATTCCTCTGTTGTAGGATTCTACAAAAAACCGCTCAGGTAAAAGCAAGCCAAGAGGGCAGGGTAGGGAGACTGTCTGGGTTATGGAACAGCTAAGCCATTAGGCTGTCCAACTGGTAGGCATAGAGTTTGAATCCATGTGGGAGACAAATGAGGAAAAACATCTAAAAGAAATCCCACACTAGCTGAGAATTGAGAAAATAGATGTTTATTTATTTAGGGGTAAACTCACAAATCAGAATCCTATGTTGGAACGGAGACCAGAAAACAAAATCTGTTACCATAATGGAGAGACAAGAAAAGAGGCTGGACTTATGCTCTGCATCAGCATATATAATATAAGAAACCATTCCCCAGTAGCTAGGAAACCACTAGCTGTGAGACTTCCTACAGTCTAACACAGGCTAACAGATTGAATAAGAAAACAGAATCCATCCTTATTATGCATACAAGAAAAACACCACAACCTCAAAGACAGATATCATCTTAGAGTAAAGAGTTGGGAAAGAATATTCCAATCAAATGGACCAAAGAAACAAGTTTAGTTATTCTAATATCTAATAAAATAGACTTCAAACTAAAAATCAGTCAAAAGAGACAAAGAAGAACATTCCATATTAGTCACAGGAAAAAAAAAACCATCAAGAGGAAATCTCAATACTGAACATGCATGCCCCAAATAAAAGGGCGCCCTCATAAGTAAAAGAAACACTTCTAAAGCTTAAATCATACATTAAACCTCACACACTAATATTGGGAGACTTCAATACTCTACCCTCATCACTGGACAGGTCAATCAGACAAAAAGAAGAGAGAGAAATAAGGGAACTAACAGATGTTATGACTCAAAAGTACTTAACAGATATATATCCATATCCATCCATAAAAAAAGAGAGAATATACCTTCTTGTCAGCACTTCATGGAACATTCTCAAAAATTGACCACATACTCGTTAACAAAAAACCCCAACAAATACAAAAAAATGGAATATTCCCATGAATCTTATCAGACCAACATGACTTAAAATCAGAAGTCAACACAATATTAATTACAGAAACCGCACAAACACAAGGAAATTAAACAATGCTCACCTGAATCATCAATGGGTCAAGTGAGAAATAATGAGAGAAATAAAAAATGTCCTAAAATTCAATGAAAATGATCAAACAACATACCCAAATTTATGGGACAAAATGAAAACAGTTTTAAGAGAAGAGATCATAGCACTAAATGCTTTTGAACATTTGAAAAATTTAGAACAAAAAGAAGGAAACTCACTTAAGAGAGCTAGATGGCAGTAAATAATCAAATTGAGAGCTGAAATCAACAAAATAGAAACAAAGAAAACAATACAGAAAAATCAATGAGACAAAGAAATGGTTCTTCAAGAAAGTCAACAAAATAGACAAACCTATATCCAAACTAACCAAAAGGCAGAAAGAGAATATCCAAATTAACAAAATTAGGAATGAAAAGGAGGACATGACAATAGAAATAGAAGAAATAAAGAGAATCATAAGGTCATAATTTGAAAACCTGTACTTCACAAAATTGGAAAACTTAAAGAAAATTGACAACTTTCTGAATAAATATCACCAAAATTAAATCAAGACCAGATAAGCAAATTAAACAGACGTATAACTGCTGAAGCAATAGAAACAGTCTTCAAAAGTCTCCCAACCAAAACAAAAGTCCAGGATCAGATGGTTTCAACTTAGAATTCTGTAAGATTTTCAAACAAGAACTAATACCAATACTCCTCAAATTATTCCACACAATAGAAACAGAAAGAACATTGTCAAATACTTTTTATGAGGATACAATTACCCTGCTACCCAAACCACAGAAAGACATTACTAAGAATGAGAATTACAGACCAATCTCACTCACGAGCATTGATGCAAAATTACTAAATAAAATACTGGCAAGCAAATCCCAAAACACATCAGAACCATCACCCACCATGAGCAAGTTGACTTCATCCCAGAGATGCAGGGATGGTTAAACAACAAAAAATCTGTCAATCTAATCCACCAAATCCACCATATCAACAAACTGAAAAATAAAAATCATATGATCATCTCATTAGATGCTGAAAAAGCTTTAGAGAAAATACAACATCCAATCATGATAAAGGTCTTGGAGAGAGCAGGGAAACAAGGAACATAACTAAACATAATTAAGGCAATATATACCAAGCCAACAGCCAGCATCAAACTAAATGGAGAGAAACTCCCAGTGATCCCACTGAAATCAGGAAGAAGACAAGGCTGTCTGATCTCTCCATATCTATTCAATATAGCTCTTGAGGTCTTACCTAGGGCAATAAGACACTAAAAGGAGATAAAAGGGATACAAATCAGAAAAGAAGTCAAACGCTCACTGTTTGCTGACTATATGATAGTTTACATAAGCCACTCAAAAATTCTACCAAGGAACTTCTACAACTCATAAACACTTTCAGTAATGTAGCAGAACACAAGATTAACTCAAAAAAATCAGTAGCCCTCCTGTACTCAGATGATAAAAGAGTTCAGAAAAAAAATCAGAGAAAAACACCCTTTACAATAGCCACAAATAACATAAACTATCTTGGAGTAACTCTAACCAAACAAGTGGAAGACTTATATGACAAGAACTTTAAATCTTTGTAAAAAGAAATTGAAGGAGACACCAGAAAGTGGAAAGATCTTCCATGCTTTGGGTAAGTTGAATTAACATAGTAAAAATGGCAATCTAACCAAAATCAACAAACAGATTCAATACAATGCCTATCAAAATCTCAGCAAAATTCTTCACAGAACTTGAAAGAATGGTACTCAACTTCATATGGAAAAGCAAAAAACCCAGGATAGCAAAAATAATCCTTTACAATAAGAACTTCTGGAGGCATCACAATCCCTGACTTCAAACTCTACTGCAGAGCTACAGTAGTGAAAACAGCCTGGTATTGGTAGAAAAACAGACAGGAGGATAAATGGCACTGGATCAAGGATTCAGATATTAATCCACACACATTCAAACACCACCTGATTTTTAGCAAAGAAGCAAAAAAAATCAAATGGTAAAAAGAAAGTATATGTAACAAATGGTGGAGAAATAACTGGATATCAACATGTAGAAGAATAAAAATTTATTTCGATCTATTGCCATGCACAAAATTCAAGTTCAAATAGAGCAAAAATATCAACACAAAGCCAGCCACACTGAACCTTATAGAAGTGAAAGTGGGAAGTATACTTGAATGCATTGGCACAGGAGACAAGTTCCTAAATATAGCCCCAGTAGCACAGACACTGAGAAAACAATTAATAAATTGGACCTCCTGAAACTGAAAAGCTTCTGTATAGCAAAGCTCATGGTCAACAAGACACAAGGTCAGCCTACAGAATGGGAAAAGATCTTCATTAACCCCACATCAGACAGAGGTCTGATTTCCAAAATATACAAAGAACTCAAGAAATTGTTCATCAAAAGAACAAATATCCAAAAAAAAAAAAAAAGGAGTACAGACCTAAACAGACCTCTCAACAGAGGAATCTAAAATGGCTGAAGGACACTTACAAAAAAGTCCAATATCCTCATTCATCAGAGAAATGCAAATCAAAGCAACACTGAGATTCCATCTTACACCTATAAAAATGTCCAAGGTTAAAACACTGATGACAACTTATGCTGAAGACATTGTGAAAAGGGGAACACTTCTGCGTTGCTGGTAAGAATACTTGCTGATACAGCCCCTTTGGATGTCAATGTGGCGATTTCTCAGAGAATTAGGAAACAACATTCCTCAAGCCCAGTAATTCCTCAACATTTGGGTTTATATCCAAAGGATGCTCAATTGTGCCACAAGCACATGTGCTCAACTATGTTCACAGTAGCATTGTATTTCATAGCCAGAATCTGGAAACAACCTAAATGCCCCTCGACCTAAGAATGGATAAGGAAAATGTGGTACATTTATATAAGAGAATACTACACAGAAGGAAAAAATAACAACATCTTAAATTTTGCTGGAAAATGGAAAGAGCTAGGAAACATCATTTTGAGTGAGGTAACACAGACACAGAAAAATAATTATCACATGTGCTCACTTATACGTGGTTCTTATACATAAAGCAAAGAAAACCAACCCACAAATCACAATCCCAGAGAACTTAGACAACAATGAGGACCCTAAGAGAGACATACATAGATCTAATCCACATGTGAAATAGAAAAAGACAAGATCTCCTGAGTAAATTGGGAACATGAGGACCTTGGGTGAGTGTTGAAGGGGAGGGGAGAGGCAAGGAGGGAGCAGAGAAAAATATAGAGCTCAATAAAAATCAATTAGAAAACAAATATATAAAAACTTGATTAAAATAGTTAATATGAGTGCTAAGATGTTTTAGAAAGTTGTAATGCTAAGATCTATGTTTTAGAAAAGCATAAGACAGATCACAGAAATATTCAGAGCCTGAAAGAAGAGTTTAAAGGAGAATCAATTTTAGTGTTGCATTATAAAGTTAGAGAAGAACAGTCTAAGCTTTTCAAACAACTATTTTTAATTGATGCAGTCACCTTGCAGGAACAACTGCCAAATGATATTATCCCAAAACCTGTAGAAGATATGAATGGATTTCAGTGCTGAGGAGTTCCATCCAGAGGGGTGAGTATGTGCTAGCCTGGGCGGACTGTCCGGGAAGAGAGCACAGCCTCCCCTCAGCTCCTGCTGCAGTGTCTTCTGTGTTACACTTGATCCTGCCCTGCCCCCACGTTTACCCTTTTGTCTGCGGTGTCTTTGGAATACCAGCTATCCCTGTGTCTGTGCTGAGGAGTTCCATCCAGAGGGTGCTGAGGAGTACCATCTAGAGGGACAAGAACAGTTCCTGCTCCTGCACTGAAGAGATCCACCCAGAGAGTCAGTCACAGCAAAATCTGAACCAAGACATCAAGACTCTCCTGGCTCCATTTGAAGGAAGAGATGGTCAGGCGCCAATGCAAGAATTTCTCCAACAACCTGAAAGGTAACATGACATCACTAGAATCCAGGGATCACGAAACTAGAAGAATTGAACACCCTACTCCAGAAGAAAAAGAAGAAATCGACTCTAAGCAAAACTATATGAAAATAATAGAGGAACTTAAACAGGAGGTGAAAATCTGCTGTAAAGAAATGGAGATAACAAACAAAAAAAGTAGATGAAATGAATAAATCTCTCAAAGATACCCAAGAAAAATAAGAAATCCAAGAAAAAGCAATCAAACAGGTAAGGGAAACAGTTCAAGACTTGAAAATGAAATGGAGGTAATGAAGAAAACACAAACCGAGGGAAGGCTGGATATGGAAAATCTGGGTAAATGAATAGGAACTGCAGAGACAAGTATTACCAACAGAATACAAGAGGTAGAAGAAAGAATCTCAGACACTGAAGATACTGTAGAGGAAATAAACTCACTGATTAAAGAACAAAACAAATCTAACAAATTCTTAACACAAAACATCCAGGAAATCTGGGACACCATGAAAAAGCCAAATCTAAGAATAATAGGTGTGGAAGAAGGAGAAGATTTACAGCTTAAAGGCCCAGAAAATATATTCACCAAAATTATTGAAGAAAACTTTCCCAATCTAAAGAAGGAGATTCCTATGAAGGTACAAGAAGCATATAGAACACCAAATAGTACCCTCGCCATATAATAACCAAAACACAAAACATACATAATAAAGAACAAATATTAAGAGCTGCAAGGGAAAAAGGTCAAGTATCATATAAAGGGAAACCTATCATAATTACACCTGACTTCTCAATGGAAACCATGTAAGCCAGAAGGTCTTGGATAGATGTGCTACAGAAACTAAGAGACCAAGGATGCAAGCCCAGACTACTATACCCAGGAAAGTTTGCATTTACCATCGATGGAGAAAACAAGATATTCCAGGACAAAAACAGATTTAAACAATATGTAGCCACAAACCCAGCCCTACAGAAAATACTAGAAGGAAAACCACAAACCAAGGAAACCAACAACATTCATAATAACACAAGCATCTGACAACCCTCCACCAGCAAACTCAAAGAAGGAAAACACACAAACAATAACATCAGGAAAAATAACCGGAGTCAACAACCACTGGTCATTAGTATCACTTAATATCAATGGACTCAACTCACCTATAAAAAGGCACAGGTTAAGAGAATGGATACGTAATCAGGATCCAACATTCTGCTGCCTACAAGAAACACAGCTCAAACACAAAGACAGACACTACCTCAGAGTAAAGGGTTGGGAAAAGGATTTCCAATCAAATGGACCAAAGAAACAAGCAGGTGTGGCTATACTAATTTCTAACAAAATAGATTTAAAACTAAAATCAATCAGAAGAGACGGAGATGGACACTTTATACTCATATCAGGAATAATTCATCAGGAGGAAGTCTCAATCCTGAATATCTATGCACCTAATATAAAAGCACCCACATATGTAAAAGAAACATTACTAGAACTCAGAACATACATCAAACCCCATACTCGAATAGTGGGTGATTTCAACACTCCTTTCTCACCAATGTACAGGTCAACCAAACAGAAACTTAACAGAGAAATAAGAGAACTAACAGATGTAATGAACCAAATGGACCTAACAGATATCTATAGAACATTCCACCCAAACAGAAAAGAATATACATTCTTCTCAGCATGTCATGGAACCTTCTCAAAAATTGATCACATAATTGATAACAAAGTAAACATCCATAGATATAAAGAAATTGTAGTAATCACCTGTGTACTATCAGATCACCATGGAATAAAGTTAGAATTCAACAATAATTCTAACCCCAGAAAGCCTGCAAACTCATGGAAACTGAACAGTCAACTACTGAACCATCCCTGGGTCAAGGAAGAAATAAAGAGAGAAATTAAAGTCTTCCTGAAATTCAATGAAAATAAAGACACAACATACTCAAACCTATGGGACACTATGAAAGCAGTGCTAAGAGGAAAGTTCATAGCACTAAATGCCCACATAAAGAAAACGGAGATAGCACACATTAGAGACTTAACAGCACACCTGAAAGCTCTAGAAAAAAAAAAGCAGACTCACCCAGGAGGAGTAGAAGACTGGAAATAATCAAACTGAGGGCTGAAATCAACAAAATTGAAACACAGAAAACTATCTAAAGAATCAATGAAACAAAAAGCTGG
The DNA here is from genome assembly GCF_982192425.1 of Myodes glareolus. Lineage (NCBI taxonomy): Eukaryota > Metazoa > Chordata > Mammalia > Rodentia > Cricetidae > Myodes > Myodes glareolus. The sequence goes on from NC_142032.1 coordinate 41,335,506, forward strand.
TTCCTGGAGAAAATCAACCAGATTGACAAACCCCTATCCAAACTAATCAAACGGCAGAGAGAGAACATGCAAATTAACAAGATCAGAAATGAAAAGGGGGCCATAACCACAGACACAGAGGAAATTCAGAGAATCATTAGATCTTACTACAAAAGCCTGTATGCCACAAAATTGGAAAATGTGGAAGAAATGGACACTTTTTTTAGATAAATACAATTTACCAAAATTAAGTCAAGACCAGGTGAGCAGTTTAAATAGACCTGTAAGTCACGATAAAATAGAAGCTGTCATCAGAAGCCTCCCTACCAAAAAAGCCCTGGCCCAGATGATCTCAATGCTGAATTCTATCAGATCTTCCAAGTAGAGTTAATACCTATACTCCTTAATGTGTTTCACAAAATAGAAACAGAAGAGTCATTGCCTAACTCCTTTTATGAAACTGCAGTCACACTGATACCCAAACCACACAAAGACTTAACCAAGAAAGAGAATTACAGACCAGTCTCACTCATGAACATTGATGCAAAAATTCGCAATAAAATAATTGCAAACAGAATCCAAGAACACATCCAAAAAAATTATACATTATGATCAAGTAGGCTTCATCCCAGAGAGGCAGGGCTGGTTCAACATATGAAAATCTATCAACGTAATCCATCATATAGATAAACTGAAGGAAAAAAATATGATCATTTCATTAGATGCTGAAAAAGCATTTGACTAAATTCAACAACCCTTTATGATTTAGGTCTTGGAGAGATCAGGGATACAAGGTTCATTCCTAAATATAATAAAGGCAATATACAGCAAGCCGACAGCTAACATTAAATTAAATGGAGAGAAACTCAAAGCCATCCCACTAAAATCATGAACACAACAAGGCTGTCCACTCTCTCCATACCTCTTCAATATAGTGCTTGAAGTTCTACCAATAGCAATAAGACAACATAAGGAGATCAAGGGGATTCAAATTGGAAATGATGAAGTTAAACTTTCGTTATTTGCTGACGATATGATAGTGTACATAAGCGACCCAAAAAACTCTACCAAAGAACTCCTGCAGCTGATAAACACCTTTAGTAACGTGGCAGGATACAAGATCAACTCCAAAAAATCAGTTGCCCTCCTATATACAAAGGATAAAGAAGCAGAGAGAGAAATTAGAGAAACATCACCTTTCACGATAGCCACAAATAGCATAAAATATCTTGGGGTTACTCTAACCAAGGAAGTGAAAGACTTATTTGACTAGAACTTTAAGTCTTTGAAGAAAGAAATTGAGGAGGATACCAGAAAATGGAAAGATCTCTCTTGCTCTTGGATTGGGAGGATCAACATAGTAAAAATGGCAATTCTACCAAAGGCAATCTATAGATTCAATGCAATCCCCATCAAAATCCCATCAAACTTCTTCACAGACCTTGAGAGAACAATAATCAAGTTTATATGGAAAAACAAAAAACCCAGGATAGCCAAAACAATCTTATATACAATAAAGGAACTTCTTGAGGCATTATCATCCCTGACTTCAAACTCTATTACACAGCTACAGTATTGAAAACAGCTTGGTATTGGCATAACAACAGAGAAGTCGACCTATGGAATCTAATAGAAGACCCGGATATTAACCCACAAACCTATGAACACCTAATTTTCGACAAGGGAGTTAAAGGTATACAATGGAAGAAGGAAAGCATCTTTAACAAATGGTGCTGGCATAACTGGATGTCAACCTGTAGAAGAATGAAAGTAGATCCATTTCTATCACCATGCACAAAACTCAAGTTCAAATGGATTAAAGACATCAACATTAATCTGTCCACTTTGAACCTGATAGAAGAGAAAGTGGGAAGTAGTCTACAAGATATAGGCACAGGAGGCCACTTCCTAAGTAGAACCCCAGTAGCACAGACAATAAGAGAAACAATGAATAAATGGGACCTACTGAAACTGAGAAGCTTCTGTAAAGCAAAGGACACTGTCAGTAAGACAAAAAGGCTACCTTCTGACTGGGAAAAGATATTCACCAACCCTTCATCAGACAAAGGTCTGATCTCCAAAATATACAAAGAACTCAAGAAACTAGACACTAAAACTCTAATTAACCCAATTAAAAAATGGGGTACTGAACTAAACAGAGAATTCACAACAGATGAACTTCGAATGGCCAGAAGACACTTAAGGACATGCTCAACCTCCTTACTGATCAGGGAAATGCAAATCAAAACCACTTTGAGATATCATCTTACACCTGTCAGAATAGCCAAACTCAAAAATACCAATGATAGCCTATGCTGGAGAGGATGTGGAATGAGGGGAACACTCATCCATTGTTGGTGGGAATGCAAACTTGTACAGCCACAGTGGAAATCAGTGTGGCGGTTTCTCAGGAAACTGGGAGTCAACCTCCATCAGGACCCAGCAATTCCACTCTTGGGAATATACCCAAGAGATGCCCTAACATACTACAAAAGCATTTGTTCAACTATGTTCATAGTTGCATTATTTGTAATAGCCAGAACCTGGAAACAACCTAGGTGCCCCTCAATAGAAGAATGGTTAAAAAAGGTGTGGAACATAATACAAATTGGAGTTTTACTCAGCAGTAAAAAACAATGACATCTTGAATTTTGCATGTAAATGTATGGAAATAGAAAACCCTTTACTAAGTGAGGTAACCCAGACCCCAAAAGAGGAATATGGTATGTATTCACTCATAAGTGGTTTCTAACCATAGTTAAAGGTCTTTGAGTCTATAATTTGTGATCCTAGAGAAGCTGAATAAGAAGGTGAACCTGAAGAAAATCGTATAGCTATCCTCCTGGATATTAGAAGTAGACAAGATTGCCAGGCAAACTTGGGTGCACGGGGGGGGGGATGGGGGGTGGAAGTATGGGAGATGGTTAGGGAGAGGGGAGGATTGGGGATGGATTGGGGGAATGGGAGGGTGGGAGGGAGGAAGGATGGTTATGGGAGCAGGGAAGTTTATATCTCAAATAAGGGAGCCATTTTAGTGTATGCAAGAGACTTGATTCTGGAGGGGTTCCCAGGCCCAAGGAGAGGTCCCCAGATTGTACTCTGGGCAGCAGAGGAGAGGTTGCCTGATCTGGCCTTGGCCCATAACCATACTGATGAATATTATGCATATCACCATAGAACCTTCATATGGCGATGGATGGAGATAGAGACAGAGACTCATATTGGAACACTGGACTTAACTCCCTAGGCCCAAATGAGAAGCAGAGGGCGGGAGATCGTGAGCAAGGAAAGCAAAATCAGAGGGGGCCTTCATCTGACGATGGATGGAGATAGAGACGGAGACCCACATTGGAGCACTGGAAGTCAGGACCGCGAAGGGTGCGATCACCCACTGATACAAGGGGACTGATCAAATGAGAGCTCACCAAGGCCAGCTGGACTGGGACTGAACGAGCATGAAATCAAACCGGACTCTCTGAATGTGGTTGGCATGGGGGCTGACTGAGCCCCCAAGTTCCAAATGAAGACTGAGAAGCCATTGACAATGGCACTGGGTCTTGTTTCGTCTGCATGGACTGACTTTTTGGGATCCTGGCCTGTTTGGATGCTCACCTTCCTGGACCTGGAGACGGGGGAGGAACTTGGATTTCCCACAGGGCAGGAAACCCTGACTGCTCTGGGGAATGGTGAGGGAGGAGGAGAGGGAGTGGGGAGAGTGGGGGGAGCGGGAGGGTATTGGGAGGAGGGGAGGAAATGGAAAGAGTGTTTTCGGATACTTGAATAAACAAGTCTAACGGAAAAAAAATTTTAAAAAAAGAGAAACACAGTTACAATAGATCTCTGTATGATTATACAATGCATGATTTAAAAATGGAACAATTAAATAGACAGATAATCAACATAAAAAAAGAAGTGTACAAACATAAGTGTTCTTAAACATAGTTATTAAAGAGAGTAAACCATGATTTAAAGTCTCAACAGTCTTATGTGGCATTGCCACCAAGAAAAAAAAAACTCTTTTAGGTCTTTGAAGTCAGGCATCATACTATATAGCAATGAGTTTTGTCCAAGACAGTGCCAGAACCTGGAGCATTAGAGCCATTTCTGTACAGAAGCATTTAGGAAGGTGAAAGGAGGAAAGAAATTTGGAGAAGATTTGGAAGTGGAATTAAATACCAATGACATAGGAATTCCCAGGGATGCAAAGATGTGCTTTGAGGGTTATGTTTCAGTGACATAAGCTATCTAAGGCAATAATGTGGGTGCTAATATCTTGGATCATGTGATCATCTCTATATAGGTGCCATGTGGTTGCTGCAAACCAGATGATGTCAACAACTAAGATGGTTGCAAAATCACATAGTAACTTTCAGCCTACGGTGAGGAAGAAATTGAGTTGCATTTCCCTAGGCCTTTACTAATTTACCTGCATAATCTTTCCTTCTTTTGCAAGCATTCAAGGAAAGTAATAGATCAATAGTCACCAAAAGGAGGGGGAATTTTAATCACTTAACTCTGTAAGATCTTGAAGGATGCAAATGAACTGTGGATTTAGGGGTTTGGAAATATTTCCTAGAATCAAACTGAATTCCAAAGTAGTAATTAACACAGGAAGGATTTACCAAAAATGTAAAAAAGGTAGAAAAGTAGAAGGAAATGTGGGACTTTGCTGAGCATGATGGATCACTCTTGTAATCCCAGAAAGAAGGGAGGGATGGAGAGAAGGAACACATTGATGGTGGGAGGGAATGAGAAGACAAATATACAGCCTTCAAATAGAAAGACACCATATTTTAGCTCACACACTCAAGACAGAGACTTCTGTTCTTGGAAATGATCTGAGGCTCAGCATTTATGGGGAAAAGAGTTCAGAAAGGAGCCTCAGGTGAGCCAGACCTACCATAAAACATATTTAACACATGCCCAGAAGCTTACATGTTATCTTTCAAAGGATAGTGGAGCCATTGGACAGTCAATGAATCTGGACTTCACAGAGTTTATCCTAATTTGTGAAGAAAGGGGGAGTGAGGGAAGACTGGTAGGGTCCATTCTGACCATGTACGCAATATTCAATTCCTTTGCCCCTGTGTTCCTCAAGTGTTCCTGAAGTATCTGGAAGAACTAACCCCTTAAATAACTTCCTTTCTTATACCTTAATATAAATACACAAAGGCAAAACTATCTTAGAAAATATCTATTCCCTTAGTTTTCTCTTAAGGCTAAATTTTTGTCTTAGAAAAGAGACTTCATATCAATAATAGTCTATAATCAGATATTCAGATGAAGCAGAGAAAGGTATGTTAAATAACAAGCACATTTATTTTAACTAAGGACTTTAGTAACAAATTAGCATGACCACAATCATTTCATGTTGACAAAGCAATGTGAATGTAGCATTGCTCAAGGCTGGAGCAAAGTTTTCCCACTAAGCAATTGTCCCTGCTATCAGACATTGTAAAGGTCATGCAAACAGGTTCCCACCCCTTCCTTTTACAATGTGCTATGTCATTGGGATACCTGATCACAGAAGAACTCACCCCAAGCTTCACTTCTCAAAATGCCAGCAAGTGAAAATCACCAGCTACCTCATTCTTGACCTTGAAGCAAAGATTGCTCAAGGAAAATGGCTTAGCATTAAATGTTTTTAACAAGGCAAATGAAAATTTCATGTGCATACAGATATTACTGTAGGCATATACTGTCCACATTATAATTAGCAGAGAGGATTCTCTGCAGTTGTTACTGAACCATTCACAGAGTATTACTTACTGCTCTCCTGCTGTGATTGAACCACTGACAGAAGCACCTGGAGACAAAATGGTTTATCTTGACTCCAGTTTCCTTCACATTCAGGAAGTAGAGTGATGAATGCTGCTTCTCTGCCCATTCCTTCTTTATCCACTTCCCCCTTCTGGGTACCCAGCTTTTAGAGCATTGCCCACAAGCAACTTTTTCTCACCTCAATCTAATCTAGGAGTTTCCACAGAGGCTTTCCCAGAAATTTGTTAATATGTTAGTTTCATATTTCCTCAAGTTACAATAAAGATTAATGGCTACATTATATACACCTGCTAAAGATTTTAAGATGGCAAAACGTACATTCTTGCTTAAATTGGTCTTTATAAATGTATAATTGAATTCTGATTATAGTAAATGCATACTTAAAAACATTTTGAGTGTATAAATTCTACAGGAATACATCCACTGGAGATGCTAAATGACAGACCCATCAGCTCAAACTGTTTAGAATTGGAAGCATATACTAATAAACAATTTCACTCTTCCATTATTCATCCTGCCATTTTCTACCTTTGTAAGGTGCATCCCACAATCCTAGCTGCTGATTTGAATGGGAATACTACTGACTTAATTTAGAATTTTGAGCTACTAACAGATTGGACACATTACTTACAGTGATGTATCAACATATACAAACCATAACCATAAAATATAATTTAACAGAGAGAACACAAAAAGGATCTTTTAGTAGATTCAGAAAAGATACTTTATAAAATATGGCATGTTTTAATGATCAAATGGACAAAACTACAGCCATATTTTCAAATATTGTTTATAAATGTTCTTTTACATTTAATGGGGAATATGTTTTAGAAATTTACATTGATATGGATCTTGATTTAATGAAACAAATTTAAGATCAAGTTTGTTATAACAGTGAGACACATCTGCTCCTGGAAGCACCAATCTACTTCAGGAGGAAGATGGGCATCAAAAGTCATTTGAGTAAGAAACTGCTCTTTCCTGGACATGTATGACCTGCATGCAGTTCAGATGATTGCTGAACACACCAAAGGGTGAAATGATACTTCTGGGTTCTGACTTCATGAAAGCATCTGCTAGACATTCCGCAAGATAAAGAAAAAAAATGACTGAACTGTCTTTGAAATCTCCTGCTTCATAAAAATGTCTGATGGATATAATGGTCCTGAAGGCTGAAGATGAATGCCCCAACAGTACAGAAAAACTTTGGTTGACTGTCCAGGCAGCGAGATGTCTCTCTCAATTCTAGAGTTTTGGAAGTTGCTTACAATGTACTTCCTGTTTACTTAAGTAATATTATATCCATCTGGAGTCTTCAATGGATTTGAAGAATTTTAATTATAGTTTTCCTTAGTTATGGTAAAAATAGACTAGATATAAATATTATAAATGTAATTCTTGCTTGATACCTGTTTTGTTATAGGCAATTTTGCTATGTTAAAGTTATAGCCTACCTTTTTGTTTAAACAGAAAAGGGGAAATGGTGTAGGAGGTCCTTCTGTCTTTGTATTGCTTTCACTTGTTAATATAGAAACTGTTTTGGGCCTGTTGATAGGGCAAGACTTAAGTAGGAGGGGAAAACTAAATGGCATGCTTGGAGAAAAGAGGCAGAGAGGGAGAGAGATGTCATGGATCCACCAGAGACAGACACTGGGAATTTTACCTGTTAAGCCACTGACACACAGCAATACACATATTAACAGAAATACGATAAATTAAGGTGTAAGAATTATCCAATAAGAAATTAGAGCTAATGGGCCAAGAAGTGACTTAATTAATCAAGTTTCTATGTGGTTATTTCAGGGCTAAGCTAGCCAGGTAGCTGGGATGAACAAGCAGCCCTGCCCCTGTAACACAGAGTAAGCATAGAAAATTATTTCCCAACACATCAAACTCCTAGCCAGCATCATACATCATGTGGAAATGTGAATTCTGTCCTTTAGCAGAAGACTCATCCGGGATGTTCACTTCCACTACTCTTAGTATGTGTCATATTTAAGTCTTATCCAGAGCATGAACAAGTGAAATAAATTATAGGTTTTGAAGAAAAAGTTAGAAGTAAAATATTTCCATTTGTGAGTATCATGATTTTCTAAAACTCAAATATAAAAGAGTCACACTGATACACACTCTCTCCCTCTCTCTCTCTCACACACACATATGCCACACACACACACACACACACACACACACACACACACACACGCACGTATGAAATGAAAAAAAAATTCGATCAAATTACAGGATAAAAAATACAAATATCAGTAGCAACTTGATATTATAATGGACATTCTGAGGAAGAAATCATATTTTTAAGAGTTAATTTATATCAAATATTTTTGAAAATCATCTGTATGTATTCTAGTCACTTATTGCAGTCATTGACCTCTACAGAATGTCCTGTGCTTTAACATTCCTCTGTGTTTAGTAGCACCAGTACCTAGGTAAATGTTCAACAGTATGTGTGAACATTTATCAGATGTACTTTTTTGCTCCCTGATCAGTACATAGACTCTACAAATCATTACCTTAAGGATAATTCTTAAAATAATCTATTTTGAGATAACCTTTCTGGCATTTTTTTTTCTTAGTTTGTAATCCCTGGGAAATATTAACCAAAGTTGTTCATTCATTCATTTTTCTAACCAATAGGTAGTATCTAGTCAAAGATGATTAATTATTCTTCTCAAAGGTCTCTGGAAAAAAAAAAGGAGCCTGGGTTGGTTTACAACAGGTTCAGATATGAGATTAGAGAAGATCCTGGGGAATAAATCCATTGAATGGTGAAAACCACAAAATCACTATGATCTGGGTGAAGAAAAGACCTGAAAGGAACTAGGACTGATCCTCCAGGAACTCAACACTGACTCTTTCCATCAAATGATTCATTGTGAGATTTGTAGTCTCTAACAGATAATTATGACTGAAAGATTTGTATTAGTCCAGAACACCATGCTGATCGTGCATTGTGCCATTCCTTCCCAGATGTTTGCACCATTCAATGTGTCATGTGATCTCTTTTAAATCCTACTCTGGAATGTTAATCATTCTGACATTTAGTTTCCAGAGATTATGAATTACAGCAACTTTATTTCCAACAAATACTTACTGATATAATGCATAAGGTGTGTATATTTTCATGTCTTCTTGAACCTATTATATACTTATATATTATATAATATGTGATATTATATATATATATATATATATATAACATTTTTAGAAGTGTATTTGAAGAAAATTTCTTGAAACAGTATTGAATTACAGTCCATAAAACACACAGGTACATATTATATTCTATATCATTTTATTTTTTAAAATCCTGTTCTTGATCCATTAGGTTAATATGATCCTCTAAAACCAAATTTTTCGTTGATAATTATTTTGATTATTAGGTTATTTTGTTAAAAAAAAGAACACTCCAAGACAATGTGCTTGTCTTCTCAATGAAGAATGTTTCATTCTGGTAAATGTGTCCAGTCTTTTCTTATAGTCAAGGTGTATTGTGTTAAGTCATCAAAACTGTTAACTAAAAATGTCTCTCACTTCAAAGAAAATAAGAGACAGATTATTCTTAAGGTAATATCTAGTCAAAGATGAATTGCCATGATCTAATATGACACAAATGACAAGCCCCAGTTTGAAAATGTTTTTATTTTAAAGGTACATGTTTTAGGGAGTTCATGCCAGACAAAAGTACAGCTATCACTAAAGTCTAACATGTTGAATCAAAAACTTTTGGGGGTTACTTATAGGATTATGGATGAGAGGTTCCTTACAGGAGCATAAATGACTTGAAGACAGATGTATTATTGAAATGTACCCTAGTATGGGTCACAGCTCACAAACCTGGAACCTGGAACACACTGTACGGTCTGTTGGCAGCTTAACAGATTCAAAACTACCCTTTCCAAGTGACTCAGTAGGTCTAAATCACTTCTATTCAGCTGTCCTTGATACTGTTTCTTCCAGGCAACTGGTCTTGTCTCATTGACTTCTTTGCAAGTTGCATTATTTGAAAGTCTTGTTTCCAGCTTGGCTTCTCAGAGTGACTCTTAGCAGCCTCTACTGTTCACTTTAGGGAGGGAAGGTTAATTGAGCAAATCTTCAGTTTTTGGAAGTTCCTTAAGATAGGTTTATCTTCTGTATTAGGAGCTTCAAAGAAGATTACAGTGTTTAATTAACAGAGAAAATTTCTACACAATATTATAAAACAAAGAAAGTCATAAATCAAGGCATTTTCAGATACATTGATGGATGTATCATATAGGCAGTTACAGAAAAATGGGAAAGTTCTGCAATGGGTTTCACAGCTATCAGATGAAGTTCTGAAATTTGAGTTGTTGTAAGATTCAATTAGTTCTTCAAGATGATACCTGATAATTTCAAGACTGCCAGATTAGAAAAAGATGTTGTCAATGAATAGCTATGGGATTGGGATGGCCTAACATAATTTGTCTCTTGCTCTGGAACACTGAAACTCTCCATGAAGCTCAATATGCCAATTTGCCCAAAAAAGTATTTAATATGAGGTTTTTGATCTTATTTTTGAACCTTTAATTTTTGGAAGAATGATATGAAGAATTGTTCATAACATCATCAAGGATAGAGGTGATTTGAACATCTCTGAACTCAAGCTTCCATTTAGTAGTGTTTATTTGATGATAGATTTTGTGAATTTGCTTAAAACCATTACAGATGTATTCTCTTGCAGTTTGTTTATATTGAAACTGTACAAATGATTTGATCATAGAATTTTGAAACTCAGAAATTTGATTTCATGTCCAGGAGATGATAATAAATTGATGATCAGGGTCTGTTCCCTCCAGAGACTCTAGGGGAGAAACCATATCCTTGTCTTTTCTACATTACATTGTTTTGCTTCTGACCCTTTTATCCTTTTGCTCTGGACCCTTCAATCAGCTTCAAGTCAGCAGCACAACATTTCTTTTCATTGGTCACTTTGCCTTTGTCTATTATAACTAAATCTCAGCCACTCCTATATTGAGATCTTTGCAATTGCATTTGGGACTATGGTGATTTAAGTAAGATGGTCGCCACCAATTTTGACCATGCATAATTTCAAGACATCAGAATTAACATTGTATTAGCTATTTTTCTCATTACTGCAACCAAGTATCTGACAGACAAAATTATTTGTTTTGACTTATAGATTCTGAAATTCCAGACAATAGAATTAGTTCTATTTATTCTGGTCCATGAGAAGATAGATTAACATTCCAGTAGAAGTGTAGCAATGAAGGTTTATCCTTTGATACAAAGAAAGGAGAAGATTAGCATTCTAGTACAGCCATACCCATCTTCCTGCAGCTAGACTGCTGTGGATAATGCTCTTTTACACTGTAAAGATTTGTCACTTGTATTGTTTTAATAAAACACTGATTGACCAGGAGTCAGGCAGAAAGTACAGGTGACACAACCAGACTCGGAGAATTCTGGGAAGAAGTGATGCAGAGATGCAATCACAAGTCAGAAGCAGATGAAGCAAGATGAGAATGCCTTACTGAGAAAAGGTACAAAATGGTTCCCAAACATTTGGCAAGAATTTCCACAAAAGTCCAAAGAAAGTTTAAAAAAAGATTCTAGGCAGACATGAATAGAGTCAAATACAGCTTCTTGATAACCATCTTTAATCCTGTAGACGCTATTTGAAGGCTGTAAGCAAAGGTGCAGCTCCTTTTAGAAAGGCTTCCTGACTGAGCTTATGTGGCAAATACTGCATTGTGGCTCTTAGTTGGAGACCAGCTTTGACAAAAATACCACTTAGAAGGGTATAGGAATGGGGATCAGAAATATTAGTAAAGAATATGAGGATGCGACTAAAAATAATAAAACTGAGACATCAGATAGAATTGGAAGAAAGTTCCAGTGAATACTGAAATCATCTGTGTGTGTTTAATTTCCCATACTTTTTTATATCCCAATACAAAAGGGGGAAAAAGACAACAAAAACTTCTTTAATGTGATATAAAGGACAACTCAAATAGTTAATTGCTTCAATAGTTTGAGACATCAAGCTATTAGCATTCTGTTGTTTAGGCAATAAATCCATCCTAGACCAAATATCCTGCAGGCAGCCACTCCCCAGGTAAAACCCCCAATTACAAAAGAAGTAGCAGAAGAATGCTAGCATAACCTGACCATTTGTCTGGATGGAGTGGATGTACCTATATAGGCCATCATAATGTCAAAAGACCCAAGTAACCACGTGCTGGGTCAGGATGTGTAGCCCTGGTGGTTATTGACAACCAGAGTTTGAGCAACCTCAAATTCTCTGACCTTCAGAGAAGGCAGAAATAGGCTCACATTTTTGGACCTCCACAGATCTTTTAAGAGGCCCTGCCACAAAACACTTAAATGGCTTTTATGACAAGCCAGCAGCATTTTGTAGTGGCATGAACCTAGAAACTCTGCAGAGCTGTGGCAATAAATGTGGCTCCTTCCAATATTTCTGTCATGCAGCTAGACTCTCAAAGAACTAAAGAATGGGCTTGAGCCAGTCACCAAAATTGCAGCTTTAATTCTAGTCATACTTCTTAGCAAATTAAAAACTCTTGTGGTCAGAAAAGAGACAGACATATGATGTAAAGGCAGATTCAGAGAGGATTAAAAAAAATCCTACATGGTATTCAATGTTCTTAAGAATATGTTTAGTCTAGGGAGAGAAAAAAAATGATAGAGAAAGTTCTTAAATAAGGAAGTAGGTGTGATAACACATGTCTTTAATCTCAGTACTTGGGAGGCAGAGACAGGCAGATCTCTGTGAGTTCATGGCCAATATGGTCTACACAGTAAATTCCAGGACAACAAAAGCTACACAGAAAAATCTGATGTGAGATTCCTGTCTGTATGTTTATTGATTAATAAAGAAATTTCTTTGCATCTATAGCAGGGCGAAAAGAGTTGGTCGGAAAAACTAAACTGAATGCTGGGAGAAAGAAGGTGGAGTGAGGAGAAGCCTTCTAGCCCCCAGAGATGGATGCCAGACAGAACCTTGCTGGTAAGCCACAGCCATATGGCAATACACAGATTAATAGAAATAGATTAAATTAACATGTAAGAGCTAGTCAATAAGAAGCTAGAGGTCATAGGCCAAGCAGTGATTTAATTAATATAGTTTCTATGTGGTTATTTTGGGACTGAACAGCTGGGAACAAACAAGCAGCCTCCAACAACAGAAATCCTGTCTCGGAAAACCAAAAATTAAAAATAAATATAAAACAAGTAGAACAAAAATAAAAGTTGTGTAAAGATGGAAAATACACAGAGAATTTGGATACTATATGATATTGTGTTGTCTTTGAATTGTTTGACTGCTGAAGGAGCATCAGTCACTAAAAGACATTTTATTATAAATGCTGCTGGATTAATCCAATGAATATATTTTGAAAATGCCTTGACTTAAAATTTAAGTTAAAGATATGTTACTTTGGAGAGGAGGTTTTGCTTTTGTTTCCACAGGAAATGAGAGGCTGTGGATTTATTCTGGCTTAAGAATAATAAGGTTTCATCAAGAAAGATGCCCTGAAAATTTTCCATTAGCTTAGGGTGGCCCAGATAACCCAATGTTTTAGAGTACCTCTGTTTCAGTTTCCTTTGAGTTCTACATCCAGAACAGTTTCAAGACTACTGGTTGAGATGATCCAGTCCCACAGAATACTCAATTCAGTACTTGACCATAATCCAAAATTTTCTTTGAATTCCTATAAGATTATCAGGACTCCCAATAAGCAAAAAGTAGCTTTGAAAACAATGCCCACTTTCCAAAAAATGGATTATAGATATTTTTATTTGTTTAGTGTGTTTGTTACAATTTGCTATGGAAAATAATCAGGAAAAATGATAAGTAAAGTGGTTTATATTCAGTGTCTTGTTTTGAAAAGAAAAAGGAAGAAATGCTGTGGGATAATGTTCTTGTACCCTATAAAGATTTGTCACTCATATTGTTTTAATAAAACACTGATTTGCCAGTAGCCAGACAGAAAGTATTGGTGGGGCAACAAGACTAGGAGAACTCTGGGTAGAGGAAAGGCAGAGACAGTCACCAGTCAGATATGGGTGAAGCAAGATGAGAATGACTTACTGAGAAAAGGAAACAAACCATAGGGCTAAACATAGACAAGAATTATGGGTTAATTTAAGTTGTAGGTGTTAGTTAATAAATAGCTTGAACTCATAGACAAAGCAGTTTATAATTAATATGAGTCTCTGTTATTTGGAATTGAATGACTACTGGACTGGGCTGGAGAGAAACTTCCACTTATACTAGACTTTACCTGCTGAAGTTAACAAGGACAGCACCTGGCAACTAAGTGCTCATACATGTGTTTCTGGGAGGCAGCTCATACTCAAACCAGAACAAATATAATTTTAGCTGTTTGATCCAGAGGTGAAATGCAAATAAACCACCAAGTTAATTGACTTTAAATGCTTACTTTTGTTGACCTTAAAATCTTTTGCCATTCCACCTGCAAGATCTTTTCTATTAAACCTTATCAGGGAGATTTATTTGATATATGTTTTCCTCCTAGACCCCTCTTCTTTACTGATTGTGACTTGGTTATCATTTACTTAACTGCTAATGTCCACTTATAAGAGAATACATATCATACATTTTTTTGGTCTCTCTGTGCCTGAGTTATGTCACTCAGGTTGATTTTTTTTTGAGTTCTATCCATTTGCCTGCACATATCAAAACATTATTTTATTTTATTTTTTAAAGAACTGAAAAGTACTTCATTGTGTAAATTGTGTACCAGTTTAATCCATTCTTTTCTTGAAGGTAAATCAAGGCTGTTTTTAACTTCTTTATATTATGAATAAGCCCACAGTGAACATGGTTGAACAAGTGTCTCTGTGGAAGGATAAGCATCCTTTGGGTATATGCAGAAAAGTGATATAGCTCAGACTTGAGGTAGTTTGGTTCCCAATTTCTGAAAATCCATCATATAGTTTTATGTAGTCATTTAAGAAGTATTTTGCTCCCACCATCAGTGAAGTACTATTTAACTTGCTCTACATCCTCACCAACATGTGTTGTCACTTGTGTTATTGATCCTAGTCATTCTAACAGGTGTAAGATGGAATCTCAAAGAGTTTGATTTGCAGCCAGGTGGTGGTGGTGCACACCCTTGTTGTCAGTACTTGGGAGGCAGAGGTAGGCCCGTGGCTGTGAGTTTGAGGCTATTCTGGTGTAAGAGAGCTACTGTACATCCAGGATGTTACACAGAAAAACCGAGTCTCAAGAAAGCCAAAAAAAAAAAAAAGAGTTTTGATTTACATTTATCTGATGGCTAAGGATGCTGAACATTTCTTCACGTGTTTTTCAGCCATTTGAGACTCTCAACTGAGAATTCCATATTTAGAAATGTGTATCATTTTTAAATTAGATTATTTGGTTTTTGATATCTAGGATTTGAGTTCCTTTTGCATTTTGTTTATTAATTCATCACATACAGTGTTAATAAAAATCTTTTCCCATTCTGTAGGCTTCTGGTTAATCTTTTTGATAATATCATTTCCCTTAGAGAAGTATTTCAGTTTTATGAGATCCCATTTATTACATTTATTAATCATTGATCATAAGGCATGAATTATCAGTATTTTTTTCAGAAAGTCATTTCCTGTGCCAAAGTATTCAAGGTTATTACCCACTAATGGCGAATCAATCCCACACCAGTTATGTTTTAAAAGGGTATTTATTTTGGGGGGTAAAACTTACATACACCATAAACCGTCAGGAAGGGAGCCTAGTCACTGGAGCAGGAGCCAGAGCAGGAGCTGGAACCAAGCGCTGGAACCAAGAGGCAGCCGAGCCTTGCCGCTCTTCTTTTAAACAGAAATATACCATGCCCCAGTGGGCTGGTATTTCAGCAGCTATTGGCTGATGGAGCGGAAGGCGCTCCCGCAACACTGTGGGCTCCTGCTTCAGCGACTATTGGCTGACACAGTGGAAGGTACTCCCGTAGCACCTCCCCCTTTTGTTTAAGTAAGAGAGTTCTAAGCCTACTACAAAATTATATACAGTAAGTACAAACCTACAAAATTATATACAATAAGTACAAATATCCTATTCTAACTAGCTAAAGTCTTGTATAATAAATAACTTGGCCAAGTCATGAGAGGAAAGTAGCTACATTTATCTAGTCTTCAACCCCATAGAAGATCCGAGAAGGGAAATAATGTTACCTGAGTAATGAGGAAGTACAATCAAAGAACTTCCATATCATGCAACATATCACAGAGACAACTGGCCATCTGGGCAATCACCAAAGACCTGTTTGCAGCGTTGAAGCAACCAACTTTGACTAAGGCCTAGAATAACTGACAGATTATTTTTAACAGGCAAGAGATTTTTCAAAACTGTCTTACCCTGTCTTGGCAAGATTTGACAGTTCTGTTCATCCATTTCCGGATACCGTGTATTTGTCAGTGGTTGAGATATGGGCAGTTCCTTACCCAGAGGCCAGTTTTATCAAAAAGACAAGCTCCAAGTGGAGTGTCTTTGGTGCTCAACAATCTCTTGGGAATAGGTTGGTGTTGCCAGGAGTGATTGTGTCTCACTACACAGAACTCTAAGGTTAAATTAAATGCCATTTTCTACAGCTCTTCGAAGAGGTTGAAGACTATTTATACAGAATATAATCTCTATGTATCTAAAGAACCTGATAAGTCTAACCATAAATATGACAGACATAGATGACTATTGATCTACAATTTTTAACACATATCTAACTTAAAGGGTAAGAGAATAAACAACTGTGCAATAAATGAGGACAATGACCTCCAAATGTAAACAATAAATATCAATACATAAACAAGATATGAGTATCGTAATCAGAGGTAGAAATGTACACTTCAATATGGTATACATATATCAATACAATATATATCAATACATAAAAATGTTTTAAACAGGTAGAAGCATGCTTACATACAATATTCAATATATGCTGATGTAATTATCTATAAACAATAACTCACAAATACCATTATTTTCTATCCAATCATCCCTTTTTCTTCCCAAAAGATCCCTGAGCTCATAAAATTCCTTTCCCAACTCTCAACCATATACTAATTATAATCAATCCCTAAATATTGTTCCTAAACCTGAGGATAAACTTTACTGGGAGGGGACATCGTCCTCTAGAATTACTTCCAGCTGTCATGGGGGTGAGGTTCTTTCTGGAGGATCCTGTGAAAGTAAAATGGTAGTTAAATTTCAAGATCAATGTCTTTTAAAATTGCAAACAGTCTCTGAGTATTTTGTGGAGGTCTGGACAGAATGTTGTACA
This sequence comes from Myodes glareolus, assembly GCF_982192425.1. Taxonomy (NCBI): domain Eukaryota; kingdom Metazoa; phylum Chordata; class Mammalia; order Rodentia; family Cricetidae; genus Myodes; species Myodes glareolus. The sequence continues at coordinate 41,352,581 of NC_142032.1, forward strand.
AGATGCGCACCATTTCAGCTAACCAAGTTGGAATCATCTGTGCAGCTGATACCCGAAACAGGACTTGTAGTAGCACTATCAGTATCATGACGTCATATCAACCGAGTGGAGTAGTTGTTATGGGGGTCCCATCTTCTTCCTGGAAACTTTAAATGTCAGTGCAGAAAGAACTCATTGTTCATTGTGGAAAACTTCAACATTAGTTATATAGACATGTACAAACATATATTCAATGAAAGGTATGATAGACATATTCAATGAAAAGTATGATAGATATGAAGAAAAACAAAGATGTTTTCTAAACTCATATTTCTTTCTGTTTCATGTCATGGCTCTTGACATAAGACAGAGGCTCCAGATACTCTGGGTTTTTCTCCTAACAACAGGCTTGGAATTAGAGAGGGACTGAGCCAAGAGTCCAACTCCAAAACCAGCTCTATAAATTCAGAAATTTGATTTCCAGCAGCAACCCAATTTCACTTTTATCAATTTCAGTATATCTAGTTTATGATGAGGTCTTTGATCCTCTTGTATTTGAGTTTGATGCAGGATGGTATGTATGGTTCTACTTGCATTTTTCTACAAGTACACATTCAGTTTGAGCATCACCTTTAGTTGAAGATGTTGTCCTTTTACAGTATGTATTTATGGAATCTTCATCAGAATTTATGGGTATATGGACTCATGAATGGCTTTATAATTTGTTTTCCATGCCAATATTATGTGTTTTTTTTTATTACTATAGTTCTGTAGTACAGCTTGAAATCAGGGAAGGTGAAACTTTCAGCAAATCTTTTATTACTCAAGATTGTTTTAGTTATCCTATGTTTTTTCAACATCTGTAAAGAAGTCTGTTGGTATTTTAATGAAGATTGCTTTGAATCTATGGATTGCTTTTAGTAGGATGGTCATTTTTTACTATGTTAATCCTACCAATCCATAAGCATGGGACACTACTCCATTTTTTTGCTACCATCTTCAAAAACTTGAAGTTTATATAATGCAAGTCTTCCACTTGCTTGGTTAGAGTAACCCTAAGATATTTTTATTATTTGAGGCTACCGTGAAAGATATTGTTTCCCGGATTTCATTCTCAGTCTGTTTGTCATTTGTATATAGGAGAGCTACTATTTTTGTTTGTTTGTTTGTTTTTAAGTTGATATTGTATCTAGTCACTTAACTGAAAGTGTTTATTCAGTGAAAGTTGCCTGGTGGACTTTGTAGGATCACTTGAATATACTGTCATATCATTTGAAAATAATGATGTTTTGACTTCTTTCTTTACAATTGTGTTTTCTTATCTCTTTCAGTAGTCTTCTTATTATAGCTAAAATTCTGGTACTATTCTGGATAGAGAGGAAAGTGGACAGTCTTTCCATTTCCTGATTTTAGTGGAAATGCTTTGAGTTTCTTTCCATTTAACATGATGTTAACTAGTAGGGATGGGAGCAAGATGGAACAGGTTGAGATGGGAAGAGATGTCTGGAATTGAGGGAATCTTGGGAGTTGATGTGGAAACATAGTGCAGTGAAAACTTCATGGAATCTGTGAAGTGATCTTATGATGACTGCAAGTAATGGGGAATATGGAATCTCAAGTGACCATCTTTTATAGCCGGGCAAGACCTCCGGGGAAGGAACTGGGTTGCATTAAATTGCCAAGGGGGTGCATGGAAATCCCCAAACAACCTGAACTGATGCTAAGACAAAGGATTACTCCCTGAAAACTGACAGAAGAACCCCATTGATGAGTACAACAGCCACACACAACTCACTGAACATGGAGAAGCCAAGCTGGTGCCTACAAGAAACTTTTATCACTATATTCTAGTCTCTTTGGTGTGAAAAAAAATACTCTATGGGGTACAAAAACAGAAGTGTAAACAGCAACACAGTTGCAAGACTTTTGACCTTACTATCTGTCCTGCCTAGAAAATATGCTAGGGAAATGGTGGCACAGACCTTGTGGTACTAGCCAATGAATGTTTGATTTAACTTAAAACCTACTCCACAATAAGGAATCTATGCTCAACACTGTTCATGTGTCCACAAAAGACGGTTTGTGTAGCCAAGAACCAGAGACTAGATAGACCAGAGAACTAGGGTAAACCCAAACCTAACTGATCTAAAATAAAACAGTAAAATAATTCCTAATAATACTCTGCTATACTCATAGATCTATGCCTTAGCCAGTCATTATCAGAGAGGCTTCCTCTGGCAGCAGATGGGAACAGATGTGGAGACCTACACTCAGATATTATGCCGAGAAAGAGTCTAAATGGGAAGCCTCTATTAAATCTGTCCACCCAGAGCTCAGGCAATCCTGCAAAGAGGAGGTGGAACAATATTAAGAGTCAGAGGGCATGGAAGACAGCAGGAAAACACAGCTCTATGAATCAACTAATCCAGAAACCTTTCCACTCACAAAGACTGCAGCAGCAATTGCAGAATCTACATCGGTCTGCATTAAGTCCTCCTCTACATACCTTGTGACGTTCTATACATACAAAGTGAAAGAAGTATCACTCATGGCTCCATTAGAATTTGAGGATGACTTTATATTTCTATAAGAAAAATGTCTTCAGAGTTTTGATAAATGATACTTAAAATACTTTTATTTTTGGAGTAATTTCTATAAAAACTTTGGTTGTTTTAGAGTCCAGACTAACTGTCCATTTACTAATGTCTTTTTACACCAATGACTTACCAATTCCAATATAAAATTATTCTTGTACTACATTGATAATGAAATAGAAAAGAAGAAATAAATTCACTTATGTTTGATATGGACATAGTTATGTTAGGGCTATTGGTGTGTGTGTGTCCATGTGTGCACATGCCAGAAGTCAACGTTAGGTTTCTTTCTCAATCACTGTCTAGCTTGTTATTGAGGTAGAGCCTCTCATTAAATCTGAAGCACATTGATTGGTTATATTGGCTGCTAAAAAATCTTGGGACTGTTCCTGTCTCTATCTTCCATGCTGGGACAACAAGCTTGCAGTGATGTGCCTGGCCTTTCTGCTGTGTGCTCAGGATAGGGAACTGGGACCTTATGTTTGTGCAGTAAGTGCTTTCCTGATTAAGTCATCTCTCCTGACCCAAATGTAATTATTTTCAAACATACTTTATATCTGAGAGAGGTAGAATCCATAGTCATGAAACCTGTGTCTAGAGATCAGGTTGTGAATATGCTAGAGAAGCTTGCACATCTCCTATTTGAATGTAAATATTCCTCATATTAGTTATTTTTTATTTTCATTATGTTGTTTTTATATTTCTACTAAGATTTTTCCTTAGTTAAATTGCTTCTTTTGCGTAACAAAAGCATGATCCATGTGAAAATTATAAGTAGCAAGCATCACTCAACACAGTAAGAGTCCCTATTTTTGTTTCTAGTATTTACTGTGTACCTTTCTACTTCACATTCTCATTTGAAAGAGAATTTGTAATGAATCTGGCAAGGGGAATATCATTTAGAATGGAAAATAAATTTCAAGAAAAAAACATTATTTTTTTATTTTTCTCAAATTGCCTAGAAATAATTGGAAATGTACAACCCTAAAAATGTAGGAAACACATATCATTCAGCTAGGTTATTTTAATTCCTGAATATTTCAGGATTGTTTTACCTTCAAATAAAAGAAAACATTGATAAAGATAAAGAAGACTGGATAAAGTAAGATGAAATAACTGAACTATGTATGTGAATTACTTGAACTCTAAAAATCATGAAAGTCAGTCCAGATCTTATAGAACATAAAAAAAAATGCTGGTTTCTTTAAATCTGTGTACTGCCTCTATAGCAAGGCAATTAGCGTGCTATTTGGAAGAGGGGATAAAGGAGGGAGGCGAACAGAAGCAGCATTCATCACTACTTGCTGAATGTGAAGGAAGCTGGAGTCAAGAGAAGCCCTTTTGTCTCCAGGTGCTTTTGTCAGGGCATGAGAAAATAAGTAATACTTCTGTGAATGGTTCAGTAACAACTGCAGAGGAGACTCTCTGCTTAATGTAAGGTGGACATTTTATTCCCATAGCCATATCCGTGTGCACATAACATTTTCATTTGCCTTGTTAAAAACATTTAAGACTAAGCAGCTTTCAGCTTTCCTTGAACCATCTTTGCTTCAAGGTCAAGAATTAGGTAGCTGGTGATTTTCCCTTGCTGGCATTGTGAGCAGTGAAACTGAGGGTGAGTTCTTCTGTGATGAGGTATCCCAATGACTTAGCACTTTGTGAAAGGAAGGGGTGGGGATCTGTTTGCTTGACCTGTGTAATGTCTGATAGCAGGGACAATTGCTTAGTGGGAAAACCTTGCTCCAGCCTTGAGCATTGCTACACTCCCCTTGCTTTGTCAACATGTAATAATTGGGGTCATGTTAGTTTGTTACTAAAGTCCTTAGGTAAAATAAATGTGTTTGTTACTTTAATATACCTTTCTCTACTCCATCTGAAAACCTGATGACTGACTATTATTGATAGTAAGTTTCGTTCTAAGGTAAAAATTTAGCCTTAAGAGAAAACTTAGGAAATGGATATTTTAGAAGATAGTGTTGCATTTGCATGTTTATACCAAGCAATAAGAAAGGACATTATTTAAGGAGATAGTTCCCCCCAGATACTTAATGAGCACTTGATATGTAATATAGGGGTAAGAGAATTGAATATTGAGCACAGGGTCAGATGGACCCTACCAGCCTTCCCTCACTCTCCCTTTCTTCATAAATTAGGATAAAATCTATGATGTGCAGATCCATTGACTGTTCAATGGCTCCTACCACCCTTTGAAAGATAAAATGTAAGCTTCTAGGCATGTGTTAAATCAGCTTCATGGTAGGCCTGGCTCAACTATCTTGCTAAACTCCTTTCCCTGTAAATTCAGAGCTTCAGATCGCTTTGAAGAACAGAATATTCCTAAAAGCACCAAGCCCTCAAGCCTTGAAAGTACCTCCTTGCATCTCTGGGAATTCCTATGTCATTGGTATTTAATTCCACTTCCCAGTCTTCTCCCAAATTCTTTCTTCCTTTCATCTTCCTAAATGCTCCTGTACAGAAGTGGCTCTAATGCTCCAGGTGCTGGCACTGTCTTGGGCAACACTCACTGCTGTACAGTAGGATGCCTGACTCCAATGTCCTGAAAGAGTTTTTTTTTCCCCCTTGGTGGCAATGCCACATAAGACTGTTGAGACTTTAAATCATGCTTTACTCTCTTTAATAACTATGTTTAAGTACACTGATGTTTGTATATTCCTGATAATTGTTTTAATGTCTCCGTCACTTTAGAAGATCTAGAGATTCAGACTTAGGTCATGCCAAACATACCATTTCAAGGGTAAACTTATGTGCAATATTCTTCTGTATGTGTTGCTTTTATTGGCTGAAGTATCAAGCTGTTTGGGTCAATGGTTTAGTGGAGTAAATCCTGGGGGGAAATAAACAGAAATATAGATAGAGCGTAGGCAGAGTCACGAGGACCCCATGTAGTGGCAGAAGGAGAAAGACGCTGATTCTGGAAACTTTCCGGTAAGCCATAGCCTTGTGGTGATACACAGATTAATAGAAATGGGTTAATTTAAGATGTAAGAGTTAGATCATTAGAATCCTAAGCTAATAGGCCAAACAATGTTTTATATAGTTATTATGTGATTAGTTGGGTCTGGGTAGTCAGGAACAAATGAGCAATCTCCATTTATAAAATGGCACCCAACAGGGAACATGAATCCATGTAAGACCTAAAAAAGCTTAAGAGAAAAAAGTTGGAGCTTCTAGAACCATAAAACATGAGCCATGTGCTGCTTCTTTGTAGCCACATTTTTTCAGATAGGCTCTGTTTGCTGGTGGTAAGCAAATACATGACTCCATTAAGATAAATCTTTCTGACTCAACATTAGGAGCAAAAACTGTGCAACTTTTTTGAGAGTCAGCTTCCTAGATCATGCTGGCAGCATTAGCTCTGGCTGTGTGGTAGCAGGCTCCTTACTTCTTTTGGATCTTCACATTGAAGACATTTATCAGAAAAGATGGTGACATAGTAAGGTGTCAGGGTGCTTGCCCATCATGTCTAAGGCTCTGGTTCCACTCCATTGTACCAGAAAAGAAAGAGAGATGGAAAAAGTCCAAGTAATGAGGCCATGTGTAGAAAAAAGGAAATCATCAAGAGGCTTTTCTGGGTTCTTTCTTATAAAGTCATTTTTATGGTTTTTTTTTCTTATAATGTCATTAATCTCACTGATAAGATCTTCCCTGTCATGACCCATTTTTTTTCCCCATAGATACCATTTCTCACAGCAGCACACTGAAGGTTATGACTTTAGCATGTGCACTTTGAGAGAACGCAAATATTTGGCCCACTGAAGAAGAGTTCATTCTACTATTCAGTTATGTTTTGTTACCTAATCTTATTTAATTTCTGTTATTCTTATTAGTAGAATGTTCATCTGCCCATGTAAGGAAGAGCTTTGCTCTCGTAAAAAACTGCTTGTTCAATGGAGCTGTGCACTGATGTGTTGTCTGTCGAGCTGGTTTCAGTGATGGCAGAAGTCATGGTCTGTACATTTCTTGGTATAAGTACATGTTTAACAAGAGTTGGAAGTCATTGCTTAAATATAACCCTGTATTTTTTGTATGTTTGTGTGTATGAGCATGAAATATAGCTTATCATTGAAAAGGAAGTGATTAGATGTTATTTGCAAGGACCCCATGTTAAAAAAGTACCAGCTTGCGTGCGGTAGTGGTGCATGCCTTTATTTCCAGCACTCGGGAAGCAGAGGCAGGTAGATCTTTAAGTTCAAGACCAGCCTGGTGTACTACAAGAGCTAGCTCCAGGACAGGCTCCAAAGCTACAGAGAAGCCCAGTCTTATAATGCAAATAAATAAATAAATAAATAAATAAATAAATAAATAAATAAATAAGGTACCAGTTCTGTCATCAAATCAAAGCTTTGGGTCTAGTCATGAGGAGGGCCTCCACAGTTCCCATCATTTTACTAAAACCTTATTTTCCCTCTTTAAGGGGAAAAATGAAAAAAAGTCTTTGGCTTTTGTAATCATCCCCAGAAACAAACTTTTGTATAAAGTTAATTCTGGGCTTGGGAACAGTTAACTTGGAAATACCCGACCATAGCCCAGTACTGAGCAGAAAAAAAACATCCTGGCAAAGGAAGTCAAAGTTTTGGAAAGTACACATAATGGTTAGTAAGTACTTGTTGAAAATTAATGGGCTGTGATGGTAGCTGCCTCAGAAGTTTGTTTTTTTTTTTTTTAACTACATGCTGTGAGTCTCGGTTTTAGGAGTACATTACTGCACAGTTATCTAGTGAAAGACAGTGAATGATGTACCTACTCAGAGAGTAAGTGGGAACGCTAAGAATGTTTTACAACCTGTGATTTTACCTCCTCGACATCAAATAAACAAGTTTTGGATCCACAAACAACTGTGACTCTTGCAAAATGCAGCGGTTTGGGCCTTGTCCAGAGCCCTAGTCTGCATGTTATGTAATAGCTGTTGTGCAATTGTACATTTAACTCAAAGGACATTTGTAAAAGTATAATCATGCTTTTCAAAAACTTAAAGGGAACAAGAGATTAGAGGAGCAGAAATTTCTATCTTAATTCAAATGAGAGGCACAGGGTACTCAAGGATATGCAAAACATACTGCCTGAGAATCTAGAAGAATGTTCTGTTCTCCAAACCTGACTTGTCTCCTATTTTTCCCAAATACAATTATTTTAAAAGCATAATCTCTCTGACGACAGGGCAAGTCAAGTTAGGTCCCCCTCTGTCTATTGCTTAGGGTCTTAGCTGGGGTCATCCTTGTGGATTCCTGGGAATTTCTCTAGAGCCTGTTTTATGCTAACCCTATAATGGCTTCCTCAATCAAGATATCTCTTTCCTTGCTCTCATCTCTGTCTTTCCTCCATCCCCACTATTCAATTCCCTCAAGTTCTCCTAACCTCTCCTCTTCTCCCTGCCTCTTCCTCATCCACCTTCCCTTCTCCTCCCACCCCCATACTTACAATTTTGTCAGGCTATCTTGTCTATTCAACTTTGCAGGTGAATCTATATATATTTTAATTAGGGCTCACCTTAATGCTTAGCTTCTCTAGGATTGTAAACTATAGACCCAATGTCCTTTGTTTATGGGTAATGAGTGAGTACACACAATATTCTTCTTTTTGTGTCTGGGTTACCTCATGCAGGATAGTGTTTTCTAATTACATCCGTTTGCATGTAAAACTCAAGATGTCATTTTTTTACCTCTAACATGAAAATGTGACACTTTTTTTTCATACGTTCTTTGGTTGAGGAGCATTTAGGTTGTTTTCAGGTTCTGTTTAAAACAAATAATGCCACTATAAATATAGTTGACCACATGCCTTTGTCGTATGATTGAGCATCTTTTGGGTATATGCCCAAGGATGATATTGCTGGATCCTGAGGTACATTGATTCCCGATTTTCTGAGAAAGCACTATACTGATTTCCAAAGTGATAGTACAAGTTTGCATTCTCACCGGCAATGGATGAGTGTTCCAGTTACTCCCCACCCTCTCCAGCATAAGTTGATGATTAGCTTAAATATACAATAGAACCTTCATCCGGCAACTGATGGAAACAGAGGCAGGGACCTGCTTCGGAGCACTGGACAGAACTCCAAATTCTAGTTGAAGGATGGGAAGAACGAGAACATGACCAAAGATGTCAAGACCATGATGGGCACACTTACTGAAACAGTCTACATGAGCTAATGTGAGCTTATCCACACCAGCCAGACTGGGAAGGAACAAGCATAGGAACAAACTAGGCACTCTGAATGTGGTTGACAGTTGTATGGCTGGGCAGACTTAGGGGACACTGGTAGTGGCACTAGAATTTATCCCTACTGCATGTACTGACCTTTTAGGGGCTCTATTTTCTTTAGATGGATATCTTGCTCAGCCTAGATAAAGTAGGGTGGACCTTGGTCCTTCCCCAAAGCAATGTACCTTACCCTCTCTGAAGATTAGATGGGGTGGGGTGGGAGGGTGTGTGGCGGGGATGGCGGAAGGGGAGGTAGTGGGAACTTGGATTGGAAAATTTTAAAAATATACAATAAATTAAGAAAAAAATGTTCCACAGCATAAGCAAATATAATACATCTTAAAGTAATATTCTATAGCTGTTCTCTCCCCCTAGCTGCTATTGATAACAGAATCTTTTCTTCCTTACTTCACAAAGTCTAGTCAAGAAGGGAAAGTTACATGGTAACCTAAAAAGTCATGAAAACCTTAGAAAATGATAACTGGCTTCGAGTGTCCAGAGCTCCTGGTCAAGTATTCTCTTAGCACAGGTTTGGCCTGGTAAATTAATTCATCTGTAAATAGTGAGCAGTTTCTAGGTGGAACGTCAGGCTGAGGTGCAGGTTCCTTAAGGATTCACATTTAAAGGCAAAGGCTCCCTGCCAGCCTTAGATGTTACAAAAGAGTAGTGACATTTCTGCCTTGCTGTGAGTCTGCCCATCCAATCATATCCTAATATGCAAATGAACATTAGAGCATTTAGATAAATAGGAGCAATTGCCCTATCTGAACCAAATTGCTGAGCCTGTCACCAGTGCTCCAGGAGCAAAACCAGCAATGTCTTCCCCTGCACAACCTGTAATTCCTGCTCCGCTGGCCAACTTGAAGATTCAGTATACCAAGGTAAGAAAGACACTTTTAAGTACGGCTTTCCCTGGGGTCCTGGTTAAAGCATGGTCGATTGGGGCTTCTTTTCAGACAGAAAGACAAAAAGCTTGCAAAGCGAGTGGCCTGATTCAGTGGTGAATTCTAAGCCATATCAGACAACGTCTCATAAGACACACATCCAAGGGATAAGGATTTCACTGTGTGTGAATGGTTCTTGTGCCAGAGGCAGTGAACCAGAGTGAGCAGCAGGTCTATTAACCCTGTGCAGTGAGCACTTATGGGGAGACAAACAGAGGAACTCTGTGGAAGGAGCCAGGCTCATGGGAAGTCTCTCACTGTCTCTCTCAAAATAGCACATTGGAACAGGGAAATAAGGCTATATGTTTGCTTACAGTGTTAAGGTTGGAGAACTTAACCCTGAACTTTGATTGGAGTCTCCTGCCGAAACCCCCAAATGGACTTGTATTGTTTTTCTTATTTTCAGATAGAAATAGTAGTTGTTTATTCCTCCAGGGAGATTTGTTGTTGTTGGAAAAAAAAACATGCCATTATTAACTGCTAAATATTTAGAGACACAAGATCAGGAATCTGACCCAGGCTTGGAAATCTGCAGCCAAGGAGAGCAGATGATTAGACTGGGCTTGTCCAGAGGACTCTCGTCATTTTACCTACTGAACAGTTCCATGTGTAATTCTGTTACATATCTTAGGATTCAAAATTAAGAACCCCCCTCTCAAACGCACACACACACACACACACACACACACACACACAATCAAGTTATTAGAAAAGTCACTTAAAATTAGCCGTGTTATGGTCTGATGCAGAAAACAAAGTGAGAGACGAACTGTTCATCTCTGGGGAGGACCATGCTGTGTGCTGAACCACACAAGGAAATCAGAGAGTGTTAAAGTTAGTGAGGAGACTTGATGCCTTCTCTCATCTATTTCATTATCTCTGTGAGCAAATGTAGCTGGTTTTGAATTCCTGAAGTCTTTGCATTTTTCTAAGCACCTGAAGTGAGGGAGCTGCCTGGTTTAAGGGCTCTTTGCTTAGGCTAAGGTCCTTAGAGAGGAGGGTAACTTGGCAGTGATCCATTCATGCTAGACATGTCTGGGGCATGATTTCATCAGGCTTTCATGGACAGAAAATGCTTCCAGTGTAGGTTTTGCCAAAGGAGAATATACGAACTAGGATGTGTCCACACTCTCCAACAGCTCACAGGTGTCAATGTGTGTGCACTCCACAGACTCTGACCCTCTTCTCATTTGGAAGAAATACCTGTCACAATCTACAAATCAGGTTTTCCAAGAATATGGGAACTGTCCACATTGTTTTTATAGTTATAGTTTAATCACTAAGAAAAGTTTGGTTTGCATGATTTCAAAGGAAAAAGTATATTGGTCATCAGAAAGCCTCTCCTCCTTTCTTTCTTTTGCCATTTATGAATTTTCTTAAGACTGTGTGTGTGTGTGTGTGTGTGTGTGTGTGTGTGTGTGTGTGTGTGTCTCAAGGAGGTTTTAAAGTGTGCTGTCTTTACTCGGGGTTGTTTTGTTTAACACTCACTAATTAAAGATGAGGTGAAAGTACTAGAAAAAAAGTTATTCCTTAAAGTCCCATGTGCAAATGCAGGTAGAACCAGTAATCCCTAAACATAGACAGATGTTTTCAGATTGAAACTTCTTTGCTGCAAACATTACATAAAGACGTTCTAGAGAGAATGGAGAGACTAAGTATTTAAGAGTAAAGAACACATTTATTTGATGTTCAAATACTTCTCTACTTAATAATAAAAAACACCATTTAGTGAATTTTGATTTTCTGTGTATATTTGGTCTATATATTAAGCATTGTATTATTTGATGTGCTGGTTACAGCACTGTCCCACTTGGGAAGACACCAGCTATGTATGCAAATAAATCTCAATGGGGAGCTTTCTCTATCCTTCTTCATGTTCCTTTACTGCATTCCTTGGAAAATTATATTTGATTTTCACTCTTAAGAGATGTTGAAACGATGACTGTGAAGTAAGTTCCTAGTTGCAAACTAGAAAGGCAAGGGTGAGAAGTATTTATCAAATTGCTTTGCCTGACTAGTGTCTCAATTTTTGCATTATTTTCCTTCACTGTTTTAGTTTTCTTCTTTATTATTGCAAGAGGTATATTGTATTGCTGTCAAGAAATTTCAGGGTAATTTCTTGGGGTTCTCAGTCTCATGAAATGGAATCTGGAGGACTATTATTGGAACTTAGAAGGAAAACCTCAGGGAAAAACAGATGTGAAACCTCAGCAGCTAGCTACTAGAGTAGGAGACTGGAGGAGGAGGGGAGCATTCTCATCATTCAGACAGGCACTGAAGTGGAACACATGGCCAGCAAAGAGCCACATGGAGGGCAGGGATATTTTTGGGGGAAGGAATAGGAAGTTCAAAATATTGAGAGAAAGGATCAAACTGTTAAGGAAAGCATTCTCAGAAGAGACATAGAAAGAGGAAAAGGGAAAGTTATTCTTTTTTGAATAATTCATAAGAGTGATCAAACTTATCATCCTACAGTGCTGTGGTTCAAACTTATGCATTAGAGGTGGATTTTCTTGGAGAGAAAGTACAGTATTTCATTAAAGGACTCATAATTCTCCTTATCTCTTTAGCTTGGCTTAAGGGTCGCCCAGCTTCCTAGAGTGGTCCCCTGCCCAAAGTGATTGAACTGGTCCAACTCTAATGTTAAGTCTCCACCTAGGTCCGAGATTCTATTTTCTTGACCAGGAGATTTTTTTTATACAGAGGAAAGAATGGAGTTAAATGCACATAGAAAAAATTTCTTAATAAAACCCAAGTCCAGGGCGCAAACACTGAAATCCACACCCTTTTCCAGGGATCTAAAGTTGCCTCTTCGAGATACTATATCCCAGTAACACACATCTAAATTCCCAGTTGTCTAACCTCTGTGTTTTTTAGGTGTTAAGTGACACACATGTGAGCATTTTTTAGACAGGGAAAGAAACATAATATTTGGGCAACACTTAATACCTCAACTCTAGTTTATCAAACCCTTCACCGTACTGTGTATTTAAATACTTTTTGTCTGTCTTTGCTGCATCTCCTCAGATCTTCATCAACAATGAGTGGCATGAATCAGTGAGTGGCAAGAAATTTCCTGTCTTTAACCCTGCAACTGAGGAGATCATCTGTCATGTGGAAGAAGGGGACAAGGTAAGTTTTCCAACACCCACAGGTCTAGTTCACACCAGAGGTCTTTGTTTCTCACTGTTTTGAGTTCTAAGCCCACTGCAAGTTCAGTGAAAGGCATGAAAACGTGGCAGCTCAGGCAGTTGGGTAAATGTTCTACTGTCTTTGACATAAGAAATTGCCTCATATACATCTGGTAGAGAATACTTATACACAATACACAATAACTTAAAAAATTAAATATCAAGAGACCAAGAAATGCTAAAAAAAATCCACAGGCTATAGATCTGATGTTAGCATTTCTAATACTACCCAGGAATCTAAGAATAACGAGGTAGGGTGCAAAATCTTGATGTTCTGAGGCTATGGCAGCATAACGAAGTATTAATTTTTAAATAGTGTGTCTCTTTTCTTAAGAGTTAGCATTAGCATTTAGTATGGGGAATGGGGTTTTAATATAATAACATATTTAAGGTGCCTGTCTGTAGTTTTTTTAAATAATTTTTTAATACCTCTTTGGCTCTTGGCTCTTTAGTTCTTTGAGGGGCCCAATTCCCAGTTCCCAAATAAATATACAGAGACTTATTCTTCCTGGCCTTAACTTGGCTTGTTTCTAGCCAGCTTTCCTTAACTTAAATTATCCCAGCTCTGTTTGTGCCTCTGAGCTTTTATCTTTATCCTATAGGCCTTTCTTAACTCCTTACTCCTTGGCTTGCTGTGTAGCTGGGTCCTGGCCCCTTGCATCCTCCTCTCTTCCTTTTCTCATTCTTTGATATTTCCCCTGAGATTTCTCTTCCTATTTATTGTCTCTGCCTGCAAGTTCTGCCTTTCCTTTCTCCTTTCCTGCTATTGACCATTCAGCTATTTATTAGACCAATCGGGTGTTTTAGACAGGCAAAGTAACAGCTTCACAGAGTTAAACAAATGCAAGGTAGAAGAATGTAACACATCTTTGTATCATTAAACAAATGTTCCACAGTATAAACCATTGTAACACATCTTTAACTAATATTTTACAACATCAGTCAGCTTATTATGCCTTTTCCTTGACAATAGAATAACACTAAAAAAAGAAGACTATGAGTCTGTAGATATAAGTTAATAAAAAGTCATATTATCGATGCTTTAACATAGAGGCCTTGAACATTTAGCTTCTATGTGACATTTTTTTTTTGATGCGGGGGTTAGTTCAATCAGGAAAAAACTCTCTACCTGATAAACAAGAGCTGGCTTCACAGCCACATTCCTTTATCTGTATCCTGTTTTGGAATTGTTAACCAAATTGTCCTTTTAGAAATGTTGATGTTCAACCAATTTGTGAGAGATCTAATGAAGAGTGATTGGCTTTCATTAGAGGAAGGTTCTAACCTGGTAAAGTGCACAGTCTAGTCTTATATGCTATACTTACTCATTAGGTCACAGGCTAAAGGTTTCAGAGATTCTATCCACAAGGAGAATGAGACTGCCAATAGGCCAAACGTAGCCTTTCATGGTATCACAAGGGTGGGGCAGGGGCCAGAGCAAATATGTGTATATTTCCTCTTCTGTGGCTTTGACTTCAAACTGTAGTATTTTATTTTCCTAGGTCACATGATTTGATGATAGTAAATCACAGTTAACCTGGTCACTGTTGTTTGTTTAATTCATATGAAGCGTATGTTTTATATCCAAGCATAGATGAATATGTTTGTGTCTTTCCATAATGTGTAACTCTATTGAATAGCAGTAAATTCACAAGATGTAAGTATTCAAATGTGAACAATTTGATATAAAAGACACCCAGCTTAGTAGTCATCTTGAGGAGAATATGAGAACTAACATTAATTCTCATATCACACATCACATAGCAAACATATTTGGACCACTGTATATGCATTTATGGATAACTAAGTTAATACAAGTTAAAGAGTCTGCAGCAGAGTTCAGAGGCTTCAGAGGTGGTTTAGAAAGAACCTGTATGATAAGGAATCCGTGCCTGCGCAGAGCTACGGGGAGTGGCTGGGCTCGGGGGAATAGAGAAGCTGCAGAGCTCAACTGCAAGACCCAAGGCCAAGCAGGGTCTGGAACAGATAATAGCAGTGCAGACAGGTGATCATGTATAGGGGTCGGCTGCCCAGCAGGCTGCTTCAACAGCAAGGTTCCACATGAGCCAAGGGGTCCTTGGTACCTGAAACACACACTGGGTATCAGACAATAGTTTGTTTGGAGTCCATGCGTTGCAGTCTTAGTCGTCCATCAAATTTTGTGATCCAGGCAAGGGAGTTGCACCCTTTTCTGTGTGACTGTTAAATTATTTCTGTGATTTCCTTGATTTGATTAGAATATGCCTACTTGGCTACAGACTTTCCATTCTCCCTAGAATATGTACAAGACGGCTTGCTTTCTATCCCCAAGAGTATGTTACTCATCAAACTGTGCTAGGCACATGGTATATGGTGGAGTTCCTTGGTCCACCTGAGAACTGTGTTCTAGTTTACTAAGTTGTGATGTTTAGCTCGCTAGTCTAGAGTTTTGAACATCCTGATATGAATGCTTTGTGACCTCCAGGCAGATGTGGACAAAGCTGTGAAGGCTGCACGACAGGCTTTTCAGATTGGCTCCCCATGGCGCACCATGGACGCTTCAGAGAGGGGGCGGCTGCTGAACAAGCTGGCTGACTTAATGGAAAGAGACCGTCTACTGCTGGCTGTGAGTATTAACTTACACCAAAGGGACACAGTGGGTAAGCTCCAGGGATCATTCACCATTCCAACTGGTGATGGGGCAAGGGCGATCGGTAATTAAAAATCAACCAGACTAGTTCAATATAAAAGATAGAGCTTTAATAAACAGAAGGAAAACTAACACCAGAATCCCAATGGTCCATCTGAGAACACGGGCCAAGAGAGGGCGGGGAAGCTCACCTGCCAGGTTTATAGGTAAATTTTTGCCTTCGGGCAACACGCCCCATGGACAGAATGTGATTGGCTGAGCTCCACTATCATCCTGGATGGTCACTTTGGTTTATAATTGTATGAGCAGACCATTTATACAAGAGAAGAACAGGACGGTGATGGTGACATTATGCATAGTTCAGACCCTGAATTGTTGCTACAGTCAGAAGATAAGTGCAAGCTTGTTGGAACTTTGATAGAGGTGGAGACAAAAAATCAGTTTCATAACTGTGTACTTATGTAACCTGCTCTTAGACACACTTAGCCAAAGGTACTTAGAATCGACCAATATATTAGTGGGATCAGGCAATCAGAATGTCACTACCTCTCTCATCAGGATCTTGTTATTTGACCACAAACAAGTCATTTAATTCTTTTTAAGTTTCTTTCAAAAGAACTTAAAAAAATTCTTAAGATTTAAGAATCCTTAAATTTCTAAAACTCTAGTACATAATTATGAAAATCTAAAATGGTTGACTATATATTCTTTATGCAATTTTTATTGTTGAATGTTTAGACTATGATATTACTACCTATTTTTCAGACAATGGAATCAATGAATGCTGGAAAAGTATTTCCTCATGCATACATGATGGATTTACACGTCGGCATAAAAACATTAAAGTACTGTGCAGGCTGGGCTGACAAGGTCCATGGCCAAACAATACCGAGTGGTAAGTACATTTGGGAAACTACCTACATGATGGCAGAAGTGAGGCCATTTGTGCAGAACTGAATACCTTCAAATTCTCCCTGACAATTGTATCAATCAACTAGGTAAATAATTACTTTACTTTTCACGTTGACCCAACAGAGTTCTGGTGCTGGAAGTTCTTTTAAGATTAAACATTGTTGAGAATATAGACAGAATTCAAGTATGAACATTCTCATAGACTCACCTACTAATTTGAGTGAGATGTCTTATGGTCTGAAGTTTTCAAAACTGGCTACAGAAATCATTTACTGAATACCATTCTCATAATGACATTTGTACTTATCCTGTAACATTATTACCTAAGACTTTGCATGTCCAGAATGAGTAAGTTGTGCTGATTTGTGCCCAGTATATTTAGTCCAATATACCTCAACAACTCAATTTATACTAATGTATTTCAAAAGCATCGAATCAAAATGAGACTCTGATTACCAGCAGGATTAAGAATTTTTGCATGGAAGTGTGGTGTACTGCTTAGTGGGGCACGAAAGCAGCAGAACAGACACACAGCAAATATTTCATGTGAGAAAAGAATCCGTTTGGGAAGGGTTGGAGGCAGTTTCATATCTCTATCTACAATGACTTCAGGAACCCAAATAATCCATTTCACGTTCTGATGTGCACTTCCATTCTAACTGGAAGATACAGTATAAGATATATTAGCTTCTTACATCTCTTATAAGATATAAGAAGAGAATGACAACAGTGGTACTATGAACCAGGCTATTTTGTAACTCTTACTCTACTCTTGGGAAACATAGAGATGACTGTTTAAAGTACCTGTGGATCTGAACAGGGAAAGAGGTTGTGTGCTAGCTTTAGATTCCTGTGAAAGCCAGAACAAAACATACAACAGCAAAACTCCAAATGGGACCACATCAAAGTGAGTATTTGCTGTGATAAAACACTATGAACAAAAGCAACTTGTGAACAAATGATCTCTTTCACTTGTATTTCCACACAATATTCTTTCTCTGAGGGAAATATGGGCAAAAATTCAGCACAGAAACCTGGAGACAGTAACTGAGCAGAGGCCATTGACAAATACAATGTACTATAAGGTTACTTGTTATGGCTTGCTCAGCCTGATTTCTTATGCAATCCAGGATCATCTGCCAAGGTCTGGCCCTACTCACAGTGGACTGGGCCATCCCATGTCCAACACTAATTGAGAAAATATTGCATTGACTTGCCTACAGAGCAATCTCATGAGAGCATTTTCTCAATTAAGGTTTCCTCTTCCAAGATATATTTAGGTGTGAGTTGATAGTGAGGCACAATTGTCAGTCAAATCAAGAAAGAAAAGAATCTCATTTCATTTCAAATATTTTATTCATAGAATAAGAGATTGCATTTATGTTTGGTAGGAAAAAGGAAACAATAAAAACTATAACAAGTCTTAGAGAAAGACTTCTAATTCCTTGGAGAAGTTGTCACAATTTTAAAACATGTACCTGTTTAAAAGATGGAGCTCCTGGGACATGTGTGATGCTGGGAACTTTTGCATATGGTTCTGTCTTTATCAAGAGGGAACCTCATCTCCCAGTTTCTTTCTGCACCACTCTGTGTATGAGAGTGATGGAAGGCAGCCATCTTGGAATACAGAGAATGGAGTTTCCAGCCTATAAGATCTTCTCCGATCCTGTCACTTATTTTGCTGTAACTAGGTCTTTAGATTGAAATTGCTATTTGAGAGCTCCATTGTTTATGTTATTAACCTTGTAAATAGGATTTGTTTCTTTTTTGCTAGTCACTGTGAACCTCCTCTACTGCCAATCACACGTCACCCTGCCCTGAGTGGATCCTGCATTTGCCTTATTGGATGGTGTGTTTGCTCTGTTTTTCAGATGGAGATATTTTCACTTATACAAGACGTGAGCCTATTGGGGTGTGTGGCCAAATCATCCCTGTAAGTCTTACTTCATGACTCTGATGGGGGAAAGAACTCTGTAATTTCTTTTGATCTGAAGCCCATTCCCACACAAGTGAAGCTTATGTGATGGTTATGTGTGAAGTAAATTCAATAAGCATGACTACCTGAAGCACTTGGTCCTTTAACTTTGCTTCTCATATATGAGCTGTCTTGTCCAGAAACCCCTCAATATAATGCTTTGCCCTTTTGAGGATGTTTCAATATTGACAAATAAGCTCTAAGAATTTATTACATTTTTTTCCAGAAATTGTGCTTTGTTCTGGTTTCATGAGCTGTGCTTTGTGACTATATGACAAAGGTTTGTCACGGCTCATCTGTGTTTGAACATTTCTACGGGACACAGCAGTGCCCTCTGCTCCCAGCACTGCTCTCTTCTCCTTGAGACTTCCCACTGTGGATGGTGACTCAAGAAAGACTGTTTACATTCCGGAATTTTTTTTTTATTTCAGTGGAATTTTTTTTATTTCAGTGGAATTTTTTTTTCAGTGGAATTTATATCAGTGGAATTACTTCAGTGGAATTTCCCATAACAATTGGGAAAGCATGTGCCCTCTATTTAACTTTAGGTAGCAGGTTTGGAAAGTCAAAATTCTTCTTCCAAAATATCATGTTCTGGATGTAACCAGATTTCCATGAAGGTTAACACAGGACACTAGCCACATACAGCTGACATAGTTTAAAAGGCTAAATTAAAACACAATGAAGTATCCCAAAGGTTTTGGAATGACAGTCATTCTCTTTTAGTAAGACTGAACATACCAAAATATTCATGGAACTCTTCAGTACTTTAAAGACTTAAAAAACACTCAAACATATCTACATTACTGTACCAGGTAGCACTATTAGAAAAGTATAAATTTTAACTGTCCCGTTTTGTCCTGTTTTCTTTCCTGGGGATTAAACACTGGCTTTCCACATGATACACAAATGTGCACTATGCCATAACCCTGAATTTCTTGATTAATCCTTAGAACATCCATCTAAAGAAGAGTGGACTTTTTTCAGGACTCCCCGGGTGGCAAATGCCTTAAATAGAAGAAGCTGTCACATATCTTATTTTTTTACTGCTGTCCTGTTGGTTTATTGGGATGATCTGAACTCAAACACTCACCCTATGGATGAGGATTTGATATCCCTTTGATATTAGTCTGGCTCACTGTTATGGAGAACACATTCAATATGCTTACAACCTTGTGATCACTGCCTAGCGCACACAAAATCTCCTGGATGTGGATTTATCTGAATTATTATTATGGATAAAATACCGTAAGTGCCTTCCAAGAAGAAAGATGAAGAGGATTTAACACTTTTAAAACACAAGTAAATTACAACATGTTTAACATATATGAAGCCATAAAGTAGCACCTTTTCTGTAAATTAAGAGTTCAGAATAATAAGACTTAATTACAATTGATAGTTCTTTCCTGTACCCTCTCCTACATAGTTTGTTTTGAGCTCTTTTTTTTTTTAGCATTTCATGGTTTCTTTTGTAAACATAGGTAAAATAACCTAGATAATTATACACAACTTCTAAAATATTAGTCAATTTTTGTCAGGGTGGCAAGTATCAATAACAAATGAAGTTTGGAGCGATATTTGTTTCCACTGATCAATTTTTCTTTCTAGTGGAATGGTCCATTGGTCATGTTCACTTGGAAGATAGGTCCTGCCCTTGCCTGTGGGAACACAGTGATTGTCAAACCCGCAGAGCAAACCCCTCTCACTGCTCTTCATATGGCATCGTTAGTAAAAGAGGTAAGTCTCCAGAGTCTAAACGTGCAGGCGATTTCAAGGTCCCCCGTTCACCTACAGCCTCATCACTATGAGCTTTGCTGATCACACTGCTGATCCTGTGCAGTTGCACAGATGAAAGCCGCAGAACCACAGGCTGCAACTTTCGTCAGTCAGTGAAAATGTGTCTCTATCTAAATAATGACAGAGGCTCATAGCCAGTCACCCTGTAAGGGGACACTTACATTGTACAAATCTCATGAATGTAAGTTAATTAGGAATGCAACAATTTTTCAAATGGTGAAATACTGAGTTTTATCTTCATTATGTAGATTTTAAGTTACCTGGTTGCTTCTGTAATCTTTGAAGTTTTTTTCATTTTTAATTTCGTTAAAGGTTAGCGGCTTCTCTGCCAATATGTCTGCTGTTTCAATATGTTCCTAGTTTTGATGGTGGTGACTGTAAAATCTGTCTTTCTGTGTAGATAATATAACATACACTCTGATATCTTATCCATTTGAGTTCCTTTTATAAAATTTGACACAGTTAATCATTGGAGTGATCAATTGTCGCAATTTTGTTGTCAACTTGACAAACCTAGGAAACATTTACCTCATCTGAGAAATTATCTTTCTCAGATTCGCCTGTGGCCATGTTTGTGGGTTTTTTTTTTTTTTGATCACTCATTGATGTAGTAAGGCCCAGCCCACTGTGGATAGTGCTATCGCTGGGCACATTGACCTAACTGTATAAAAGAGGTAGCTGAGTCAGCCAGAGAAAATAAGGCAGTGCATATAATTTCTCCATGATCTGTGGTTTAGTTCCTGGCTCCAAGTTCCCACCTTGGCTTCCTTCAACAATAGACATAACCTATAAATCAGATAAACTTCTTCCTTCCCAACATTGTTTTGGTCAATGTTTTATCATAGCAAATGAGAAACAATTAATACACCAAAGGCAACAGATTTGCCCATGGAACACAGTGTTCTAAGAGATTACCACCTTTAGAGATACTTTCATATGCATAAGAAATTAAAGATAGTAACAAAGAACGGACAGATACACTTCAGTGCATTTTCTTGAGACAAAATCCCCACGGTGAGCATAAAGAAATAGCCCCAGTTTCCCCATCAGGTCATGTATGAATTAAGCTCTTGATTTACTAACACCTTGCTTCTTATCTTGCAGGCAGGATTTCCTCCTGGTGTGGTGAATGTTGTCCCTGGTTATGGACCAACTGCAGGGGCAGCCATCTCCTCACACATGGACATCGACAAAGTGGCCTTCACGGGATCAACAGAGGTAAAGCCATTTTCTGAATATCTTGTCTTTAATAAGCAGAAGCATGCTCTTTGTAGCTCTCTTGCAGTCAACACTTTCTTTAAAAAGTTGCTATGATGATTTGCTCTTCATTCTAGACTCCAGATATGTTTATCAAGGACAAGTGGATGAATTTTTAATAGTAAAAAATACTGTTATGAATCTGAAAGATTACAGTAAATGATAGTAGTGCAATACTACTATCTCTTTGGAGAAATATAGCCTTTGAGGCAGTCAGATGGTTAAGTGTATGGTAGGAAATACAAATTAGGCCACAATGATTTATTTGCATGAGTCACTTTATTTACTGCCTCTATATTTAGAAAAATAAATTGTAGATTTTCACCTCTAGCTCCTTGTGTGGAACTCTGTCTACCCAGCACACCCTGAGAGGGTGATGCAATCCAATTTCATCCATGTTCCTGCCTGGAGAGCCTTGGTTTTCTGTGTGCCTTGCTATGCCCTGAGTAGATAAAAGTTGAAGAATGGAACCAGGCACAACCATAACAAGACTCAGTAAGGGGAGAGGGGGCACTGGAGGAAGAGATGTAAAACAGCATTTTGCAGGTTTAGGGAGTTTCTATTACAAACAAAAGAAGATATAGATGTTAAGCTGTTTCAAGTAAAGCCATGCTGGAGTCACCCTACCAGGTTAGAATGTTATTAACTATTGACAGAAAAGATACTGCATGACTCATTGGAATAGGTGGGAAAGGTGAGCTTGAATAGACCTCACCAGGTCCTCAACCTTGTGTTCAGGTCCTGAAGCAGGGAAGGTGTGTTGGTTCAAAGAAAACTTCTGACCACCAAATGGATTGCATTCAAGTGACCTCAAATATCTAAGGCCATCTTTATTTATACTTAAACAGAGCTTTTCTTAACAGGGTTACAGGAACAGCTCTATTATCGGCTTCTATTTTTGACTTTAAGAAATATATTACAATTTAAGAAATACATTGTGATCATTATGGAAGTCCCCAATGTTCCCCTTTAGGCTTCCTCAAATAAACCTTCCCACTCCCTACATAACCTTCTTCTAGACATAGAGGTAGCATTTTTGCAGGCTTAACTAAATATCGAGTCAGATACATCCCACTCTAGCTGCATTTATGCCTGCTGGCGGCTAACTGTGGTTACAAAGTTAAAAAATATAGATGTGGGTTCAATGCTTTAAGGACAACAATATTCAAACTCTGACAATTCTTTCATACCTTTAAGATATGTTTTTATACAGTTCCCTTTTCTACAGTGGGTTCTCAATCACTGTGTAAAAGGCAGACTTTGATAAAGCACTCTTGCTCATCTCATTATACCATGCTTCTTCCACCCATATAAGCTCTGGCATATGTAAAAGATGGATGTACTCATGACACAGTTTGAATTGTAGTTTTTCCTATTGGAGCATACCAGATCCTACCAATGATTCTGTGCTTGGTGTTCAGGGAACTTACTCTCACCAGTGGCACTATGTGTATTCCCGAGGCTTTTGCCCTATTCTGTGTACCATGTGTGCCCTACTCTCCTTTCCAGAACTTCGAGCCATTGCTAATGTTCCAAGTGTTGTTTTCTCATATGTATCAAACTGTCTCTATTGAGTCAGGAAGTTCTCAGGATCAGGACTTGTAGTTAGTAATCAAATAAAAGATTTGAGAAGCATCTCCCCCTTAGGGTAGTCTTAGGGGAAATATTCTACAAAGAATAGAATTTTCAGGGGAAATTACAGCTATTGCATGTATGACTGGAAAAGTAATACTAAAAACCAACTAGAGAACCACCAATATAATGAGAGATAAAAGAGAGTACAAGCTGTATAAATTTTGCAAATTCTTATGATCCCATGGACTACTGATTCTTGCCAAGTGAGAGTCCGTTTTCACAGGTGTTTTGCCATGAGACAACCAGTTGGACAGATAGTCATATGCTCATCTCAGACTATGCTACACAGCTCCCAGTAAGACCTTACTGCCAACACAAGGAACAGGTAGAATGGAGAAGCTGATTGGATAATTATTCAAGGGATCAAGAGAAGAAGACTTATGTGGACGTGGAACTTGTTCCAGGTTTTAAGAAAGCTCATTCTGTGTAGTGATTGAGAATAAGTCAATTTCCTTATACTTGTAGTTAGTTACATAGCTCTACTGCACAGAGAATCGAAATAAGACTTTGAATTTTGATTTTCTTCATCTTTCAAATGTGTGTATATATGTTATACAAATGTTTGTTATAGATGGTAGGAAAATAGTGTATCATGTAAATCTCTGATTGAGATAAGTTAAATCAACCCCTCAGTCACGATTTCCTTTGGAACAAATATGCGAGGGTACCCAAGACATACTGATAGCTTTAGCTATGATGATGCAAGTAGGTAGTAGGTTTATAGCAAGGGAGATAGAACAGGCAGACAGAAGGAAGCCTAGAATTCCACGTGCTGTGCACTAGGGATGTGATGAGCACATCTGAGCCCAGTTTGTAGGACCACTTCTCCAGTTTGCCTCCTTGAACCTGGGATGTTCCTTGAACCTGGGAGCAGCTTTGTTGTGCAATTGTCTTAACTAATCCTCAACTTGGTGCCATTTTGCTATTTCTGTAATGCTATCTCTATGCCCATTTACCTTCTGAAAAGGAAACAGTGAAATTCGGGGATGAGAGAACTTCTGGCTTCAAATAAGAGGGGTGTGCCTTAGAAAAACAGAAGAACCCTTTCCCTTTTGAGATTCTTTATTTGAGAAACACAGGGACTGTAATTCCCACTTTATTCATTTCCACACAATAAAAGTAAAAGCTGGTAGAAGATATTTAGCGACCTGCTAAGCACTCAAGAAAATGTCTGTGAAGCATCCTTAACTTCTGCTTCCTCCTCCCACTCACTTTCTCACATTAATTTAGGAGATGTGTCAATGTGTGCTTTCATCTCCTGATTTGTCTTTCACATCTGCCCAGGCTTTGACATGAATATGGCATAACCTCCTCTCCCTGACTCCCATTGATTCTGTGCTGCCTGGATGCTAGCATCTTTAGGTCTGAGGGAATCATAAACTAAAAGCCTTCCCATTTGTGTTCTCATTGTCTAAGAAGTAGTCATTGGCATCAATGTCCTTGCCGCATAGCTAGTCTCTCATGCTTGCCTGGTTAGTCTTGAAGACTCTTATTCTTTGTAGGCCACAAAAAGATGTACAACTGCTTGTGAATTAATACTGAATAATGACATGGTAGCATGATTTTAGACAGCAGAGTGACAAAAATAGCATTATCCTACTCAAACTCATTGTGCTGGTTTCTTTAAAGATACTGGCAATTGTGTAAGAGGCAGAGACAGTGTCTCTCTTGATGATAACAACAACGAGACCCATTCTAGTGAAACTTTTATTACATTGCTTTAAAATAGACCTCCAGCCACAAAGGAAAACAGTCATTTTTTAGTGGTGGCAAACACTGGCTACATAGGCAAAGAAATGAAATTGTAGGCTAAAAATCATTTCCTGTTTTCTGTGAAAATTCAAGCCCACTTCTTGTTAACCATCTATTTGTACACACCTAGAATTAAACCACTACCTTATTTTTCTGCTGAAATAGAAAGCCTGTCAATAAGAGAAACAAAATACAGTGGTTACCTCAAAAAGAGAAAGTAGACCATCTTACTTATTGTGCTCTCAAATATATAATGAAGAATCAATAGTAATCACAACAGGATACAAAAGTCAAATGTAAAAATAGCATAGATAATGCACTAGAAAGGACAGAATCCACAGATAAAATAAAACAAAAGCAATGTATTTTTCTTCAATGAAGCAACTAGAATTAAAGAAGAAATGAGTACGGTGGGATTCCAGCTAAGTGTAGTAGGAACAAAGGACTCAGAGCCAATTTCTTTTTTGTAAAAAGCAACATGTGCTTGAGAAGGCGAGTAGTGTTAGGAGAGATGGAGGGAGAAAGAAGGAGAGAGTGAGAAGAGGAAGAGAGGGTAATAATGAGTGAGGATGCTGTAGTCAATAGTGGGGAATTAGGTAGTGACTGGGTGTTTATGAGATTTACACAGATAGACATGACATTTGAGACTGACTCAGAAACATCTTTATGAGAATTAGGAGACCAGGAGAAAAAGAATTATTTTTTTTCTTCTCATTAGAACAAGGCTCAAATAGGATCTGTGCCAAGAGCTGATCCAAGTAAAGGATCAACCTGGAAGCAGTCCAGGCTGGGAGGGTATAAAAAAGAGGAAAAAGGTTAAGATTTAGATGATGGGCGTCTACTATTTTGACTGGGCAGAATTCTCTGAATGTCACTAAAATGATGAGACATCAATACATGAGGTGCGATGGTATTTCTGATCAAATCCAGAGAGGACGTTCTGACAAAAATGAAAATAATCTTTTATCTGTCCACATTGAAGTCAGCTCTCACATCTGCCCGTGAACATTTTCAAGTCTCTCCAAATAAAATTAAATAATTGCAAATGTCCTACAAATGGAAAGTATTAAAACAACCTATCCACACAAAAACAAACTAAGCCTCCTCCTATGCAATATGTGATTTCAGGTTGGAAAATTAATCAAAGAAGCTGCAGGGAAAAGCAATCTGAAGAGGGTCACCTTGGAACTGGGGGGAAAGAGCCCTTGCATTGTGTTTGCAGATGCTGACTGTGAGTATAAGACCCTTGTTAGTGTCTTACCTTCTTCCTCCTGATGCCTGATGATATCACAGTCACCTGGTATAAAAGTAAATTCAAAGTAAAAAGAAATTGTCTAGAGTCTGGGGTGATTCTGCAAAGCTTGCAAACTATTTCTATAGCATACAACTGATGAACACAGAGAAGATTTTGCCCTGGGTTGGGATAGATTGCTACTTCCCAGTGTCAGTCTGAAGTAGTATAAGTGGGATGCATCTAGAATATATGAGATGGTTTTGATAATTCCATAACTGTAATTGTATCACGGGCACAAGATACTTGAAACATTTAGAACCAAAAATAACGTATCCTGGTTGCCAGCAACTTGCTATTATTTCTCTGCTTTCACTCTGGTTCATTATCTCGATAGGACCAGAGAAAATTAAACCTGTGAAGTCTTTATAGATATTTGTTTGTCATTTTGATGTGACCCAATTAATAATGATCCTGATCACTATGATTTTTGTTACCAAATGAAATCCTCATGTTACTTCCTAAATAATAGTGACATAACTGAGATTTGTGGTCCAGAATTTCTTTAATATGGGGAGGCGAGAAACAGGGAGGGCAGCAGAGAAAATGTAGAGCTAAATAAAAATAAATAAAACATTGAAAAAAAGAATTCCTTTCACCTATCGTTCCTCGGCTCATACTTAAAATGAGGATATAAACATTGGCTCCATGGAATTTGCTGTTGTCAGTATTAGTGTCTTTACTAGAAATATTAGGACTTACTACTTGGTTAGCATGATGTCTAGTTTGTCACTCTCTGTCACCTCTCCTCACTGCACTTTCAACAACTACTGTTAGCTCACAGTTTCACACCCAGATTCTACAATCATGAACTGAGTAGTCCTCATTCATAAAATTAAAGCACACATACACACACACCTCAAAAAATACACATCTTTTTGTATAGAATTAAAGATATTCTAATATAAAACTGAGTTTAGACGCTTGTATTATTAAGACTTTAGTTAAATTTTAGAAGCATTTTTCCTGGAGTGAGGGTGGGAGGGTGAATTGTTCTGATGTAGTGAGTTTTAGTTGTTTGAACATCACTTTCAGAAAGACAACATTTTTTTATTGTGAAAAGTATTTAGTAATGCTTGAAATTACTAAAGGCAATAGATAATTCAGTTTTCTTCTATTAGCAAATTAAAAACTGACACTTAAAAGAAATATAATTGACTAAAGAATTATAAAATGGAAGTAGTTGTAAAATTATTTGCAATATTTTATCTTCTAATCAAATGTATATTTTTCAGAAGTCATAACAGGCACCATCTTGTCAGAGTTCCCTTGTTATTATTTCCATCGTAAATAAAGGATCAAGATGTCTATTTCTTTCGAGGCTTCCATGCAGTGTAATGAATCTATGTCTCATCAGATGATTCATCACTTTTCCTATCACCATATTGCATCTCAAACATATGTATGTGTGTGGATGTATTCTTTAGAAAATGTTCTTTCTGTCCTGTGAATGTTTCCTTTGCAGTGGACAGTGCTGTTGAGTTTGCACACCAAGGAGTGTTCTTCCACCAGGGACAGTTGTGTATAGCAGCATCCAGGCTTTTTGTTGAGGAGTCAATTTACGATGAGTTTGTGAAAAGGAGTGTTGAGCGGGCTAAAAAATATGTACCTGGAAATCCTCTGAATGCAGGAATAAATCAAGGTCCTCAAGTGAGTAAACATCAGAAAGGCAAGTATTTTGGATGTAAAACTAATTTTTTTTAGGTCTAATTATGGTTAAGTAAGATTGTATTAAGTAACTTCTTAATATTGCTCATTGGTAGCTGATATTATATTGATCTGGTGATTTAAGTTATCTCACTTCAAACAGCAAACATAAATCACTTTTTTCTTTGCCGTTTTTTTTTTCTTTGAATTTACAAACATTCTAGGAGCCATGGTGGGAATTAAGCATAGGAACAAGGGCTAATGGGATGGATTAACACATAAAAAAATTTTTCACACAATACCAAAGACCAGAGTTCTGATTCTAACATTCATATAAAAGCTGGCTCGTTAGACTGGAGCTTTGAGTTCAGTGAGAGGGCTTCCCTCAGTAGGAAAAAATGAAAACCGTGGAAGAAGAAATTCAGTGTCAACCTTTGGTATCCACAAACATGTACATACATGTATATGCACCTGTATACACTTATTCAACATGAAGGTGCACACACATGTACATGCATTTGCTCCTACCTATATATACATGCATGCAAACACACACACCTGCTCACTGCACTCAAATAACACAAAAATGAAGGAATATTTTAAAATGCTATTATTTCTTGCATACTTTAATTGGTAAAATTCTTAATTTCTGCATGCATTTTTTTAGTCTGGAAATGTGTACATATCTGTAAATTCATCTTCATAATCAATTCTTCATCTCACTTGCCATTCTATAAGCAGTAGAGGACTCCCCAACCTTCTACAGGATCCTCAGTTTCTCTGATGTAAAAATATCCTGTGTTTTCGAAGGTCCTGATTTCTGGACCAGAAAAACCTTTCCTTCTATTTATCAAAAGCCAGACATCCCATGGGATCTCTGAGTTTCTTCTTTGTAGTTACATCAACTGCAAATATGAATGCCTTTGTTTTTCTCACCGCAATGTAAACTTTTGTTCTTGCACAACTTTCATTCAGGGGTCATTGTTTAAGCTCTTGGAATTCTGAGCTTACCCATTCTTCTGGATATAACAATAGGGGCCACTGACCTTATCTGGAGACAGATAAGATTGAAAGAGATCTACTTAAGAGAGGAAAGGATGCTACTGAGCACCCAACAGTGAAGAGGAAAACCTCAAAACAAAGATTTCACTCTCCCCCAAGTGCCTCACTATTGAGTTGCAACCTAACATCATTCTTGAATTATTTAATAAATAAAACTTAAATTCAATTAAATGCTTAGGGTATATTGCTAACAGTCATACCCTGAGAAAGGATCCTGGCAAAGTCTTAAAACCCAAGTGGTCATAGTCACTGCTTTCTATGGATATAATTTGCTAGCAAAATTGTCTTATAATTTTGTACTTAGCACAAGCATACAAATAGAAAAGCTTTAGCACAAAAATAACGTGGAGTAGTGAAACCTCAAAGACATAAATAAGGTAACTGTCAAGTGAAGGAGTCATTGTGTTGTTTCAATATCACTGTTATTCTTCACAGATTATTTAGAAGTACTTATGAATTTCATCACATTGGTAATTTTTCAGATTTCTATTTGTATTTCTCATAGTCCTGAATAATATAAAGTTCTGAGTGTTTTTGTTGTTACTGTTCCACATTCTAAGTATCTATTGGTCTGTATACATAAGCATGAAATATGTTTATCATTAGATATATGTGTCAAAACATAGAAGATGGCGAGAGTAGATGAATGGAAGACAGATACATGCACGACTAATGGCACAGTGGTGCACACTTAGAGGACATAAGGAAAAGAGAAGCCATGGGTATCTGTAATATATAATACTTAATGAGGGCCAATATTTTCCTTCACCAGGAAAGAAATCAATAGACTCAAAAACTGAGTTTTAATATTTCATAACTTACCAGGGGAATACATTAGAACAGACTTAAAACATTAACTCCTAGAAGTTGAAGGCACACAATCTAGGTTATTAGCACAGGGCTTTGTGAGTTCATAGCTGCTTGTGGCAAGTAGTGCTGTGCAAGTAGAATAGAAAGCCATGCTGGGAATTTGGTCAGCGCTACGGGGAAATTTCAGTCATCTCAACGCTTCTCTCTATTTCTCTTTATCGTTCTCTATCTGTAACAAGAAAAAGCTATAGGAAGAGTCATTGAGGAGGCACTTGCCTAGCATTTCATCCACTGCTAATTTAGTCACCAATTCTTTAAAAACAGAGTTTGGGAATTAATACTGTATCATAACCAAATAGGTATGGATAAGTCAAAAGCCATATTTATTTGTGTAGGAAAAACAATTTCTATAATTTTAGAGGTTCTTTTTGATGATTACCAACTTACTGCATTTGAAGATTTCAGCAGTTTTAATAGGTGTGTTACTTATTTTATATTACATATTGGAGTTTATATAAGGATATTTGTTTTATAAAGTACTCATTTTTGCTTCATTCATACACACGTAGATATGCACATATATGCATATACTTGGAATGATCAGTATTTTTATTTGAAAAGGAAGTTTGAACTTTCCTCTACTCAATCTT
Source organism: Myodes glareolus (assembly GCF_982192425.1). Lineage (NCBI taxonomy): Eukaryota > Metazoa > Chordata > Mammalia > Rodentia > Cricetidae > Myodes > Myodes glareolus. Next base: position 41,382,928 of record NC_142032.1, read on the forward strand.
CTTATCAATAACGAGAATATAGTAATATGTGTCTTGATGATTCACTATGTCATAAGCCACCTTTTGGGGTGAGGTCTGCCATGGTCCAGCCATGATGGGCTCATACATTCCAGGATAGAGGTTTGTGGATTAGAAATGTTAGGTAGGAAGAAAAGAGGTATGAAATAAATACAGAGACACAGAATTGTAAAGGGAGGGCAACTCAGTGAATACTCAATATTGAATTTGCTCAGCTAATTTTTATACACTTTTATTCCCCAATACAAAAGGGGGAGGGGAAGAAGGCAAAAGACTACTTTAACATGACACAAAAGACAACCAGAACTGTTACTTGCTTCAGTACTTGAGAAATCAAGCCATTATTTCCTGAGTAAAACATTTGATGTCTTGGGCAGGATATACAGTGAACATACCCTAGACCAAGTATCCTATAGGCAGTCACTCCCTATGCCAAACCTCTTATTTTAAATGAACAAGCAGGAGTATGCTTAAATTCTCTGATTTTTTGTCAGGGTGGAATGAATCACCTCTATGGCCCATCTTAATGTCCAAAACAAAAGGAACTACACCATTGGTGTAGCCAGACCTGTTGTCAACAACTTTGAAAGAGCAAAAATAAACTCAAACTCTCTGACCCCCTATTAAGGTAGAACAGGCTTACAGTTGTGGGCCCTCAAACATTATACACTGAAATGAGACAAACTGTGTGGTTCACTGACACAGCTAGTGTCATGCTGATTTAACAGACATTTATATATTCTTAAATGTCTGTTAAATAGAAAGCCAAAGCCATTATACAAGGTAACAATTAACTTCTCCCCTTAGAAGTAATTAGTATTTTTTAATTTAAAAAATTTGAAAATTTAATATGAATACATTTCTGTTTCTTTAGCAGATATTCAAGAATTAGATTATCACCAGATAATCTCTGGTAAAAGAGAGGCAAACACTTTAATTAGGGAAATAAACCTGAAACAAGAACTAATAAATAGTGAGGTTTGAGGACACGATCAAGTTAATTTTCAGAATTGGGGAGAAAAGAGGGAGATGCTTGTGACCAACCAGGCAGTCAGCAGTCAGTCAGACATGAGAAAGCAGGAAAGTAGAATATATGGAATGAAAGAAAGGTAAAAGTTCTGAGGCAAAATGTAAATGAAACAAAATTGGTTAATAGAAGTTATAAGAGCTAGTGGGTCAAGCCTATACGAAGGCTGAGCATTCATAACTAATAATACATCTCCGTGTAATGATTTGGGGGATGGGAGTCTAAGAAAGCCAGTTAAAATTCTACAATAGGTTAGAAATGAAGAGATTTTCTTTGGGGAACATCCATTTGAATGATGTGCATAAGATATTTCATAGAAACATGGTACCATATTCTGTGCCAAAATTTCTAAAATTATAACTGATATTAGTTAGCATTTACTCTGCCTGATTGTTGAAACTGAGATAAGTGCAGTTAGAAAGTACGTCATGGATCACTTCTGACCCTCACAAGACTGAGAAGATTGGGAGAATCCAACAAGATGAAAAATGCCATTTTTAAGTCACAAAAAGAGACACATTCAATACGCAAAACCCTGACCCTTTTTGTAGTGCTTTGATATTCATTTCTTTAGTGTGACCCAACTTTTATCTCAGATAGGCTCTTTTCACCTATGATATCAAACACAAGAGATATTCAATTAACCACTTATATGGGAGCTTAGGTAACAGGAAGACTTCACATCCTATTGCATTGTAGGGAGAACTGGATCCTTCTGATATTATCAAACAGAATTTTGATCTCTTTTTACATTTTCTTATGTAAAATATTAGTTAAAACATTGTACACACAAGGAAACTACCATATATTTAGTCATAGTTCATCTTTTGAAAAACAAGTATGGTAAACAGGACTTGTTAGAAACTATTATACAGCCTACTGAGCTGAACTCAGCTGTACTGAGGAAGACTGATATGGTATCAAAGGGATGTCTGGCCACATGTTTTTCTTAGGTAATATCATATCCCTTTTGGTTATCAGATGGCGATTAAAGACTAGATAGTTACTGTTACAGTTTTCCTTGTTACCAAATTCAAAAAAGAAACTCACAAAAGAGGTATAAAGCTTATAAGGTTGAGAAACAAAGCTTAAGTTGTTTATCTAAGATAAGGTTTTGAGGTCTAAATATATAGTTTTTGGTTGACAATACAAGTTATGATAGAAAGTGAGTTAGGTGAACTAAAGATTGGAACCACCAAGACAGAGTAAATAATGAAATATTTTCTCTGAATTTGCCATATGCTATGGACTGGACTTTATGAATATAATTCTTACCTGATAAATGTTCCTACTGTATATAGTTTTACTGTATTAGATTTAAAACTGTCCTTTTTATTTAGATGAAAGAGAGGAAATGTTGTGTGATATTCGGACATTGTATGAAGATTTATTGCTGTGAACTGAATAACTAATAGCTAGGCAGGGATGACAGGTGGGATTTCCTGGGAGACAGAGGAAGAGGAGAAATCGAGGTGCACTATTTATGCTAATAGATGTCAAGAGACATGTAAAGAGTCAGACATATAGAATGAAACAAAGGCAAAAAGTCATGAGTCAAAATGTAGATTAGCATTAATGGCTTGATTTTAGTTATAGGTTCTTGTGGGACAAGCCTAATCTCAGGCCAAGCTTTCATAATTAATAATAAGTTTGCACATCATTATTTGTGAACTGGTTGCCCAAAGAAAAGTCTTTCTACTAATTAGTAGTTAAAACATTTCATGCCCATGGTAACTGATCACACTCTTAGACAATATTCATATTTTGAAGCACGAAGGTGATAAGCAGGACTTGTTGGAAACTGGGATAAAATCTACTGATCTGAATTCTAAGTCTGGTATAGTACCAACAGGATGTGAGGAAAGACGTGTGTTTTAGGAATAAAGAGATTCTATCTCTGAAGATTCGTGGTCTTCTCCAGTCAAAAGCATCTGTTCTCGAGTGGCATACCCACTGAAACTGGGTCAAAGTCCTCTTTCTCACTTCACTCTTTTATTTCATTCAGGACTAAGATTTCAGACAAATGTGTTCAATCATTAACATGTTTTCTTCCAAAGTGAATAAGCAGCATTTGTATGAAGCCTTCTTATATTCTCATGTCACCAAATTTCTATGCTTACCTAACTACACTAAATGTAAATATTTCTTAGGTTTCTCTCCTAATTCATGAGAAAAAACATACCTAAGAATTAGGTGATTATCTGTTGCCTATTTTGGAACACTGGATTTCATATGAATAACCTGGCATTTTGAAGTCTTCATTTGCAATATATTATCGTTATTAACTCTCTTTTTCTTGTGATTTCTTTCAAATAGATTGACAAAGAACAACACACTAAAATACTTGATCTCATTGAGAGTGGGAAGAAAGAAGGAGCTAAGCTGGAGTGTGGTGGTGGACGCTGGGGGAACAAGGGCTTCTTTGTTCAGCCCACAGTGTTCTCCAATGTTACCGATGAGATGCGCATTGCCAAAGAGGAGGTAATGATCCTACCTGTTTCTATTTCTGGGCATGTCATGATCTTCTGTTCATAACCTGTATGTTCCCTTAAAATGCTCAGCTCCTTGAATAGCATTCCCCTGAAATACTTGATGATAAAGTTTAAAGTAATTTGTGATCAAGACTAATTAGTGAGGACTGCAATGAGCTAGAAAGAGTTAATATCAAATGCAGAACAAAGTTCACAGCAGCTTTTGTAGGTGCTTAATTTACAACCTTAAAGGAATGGAAAATGACCCTGTCCTTTGTAAAAATTGGAATAAATGTGGATATATTGTGCTACATATGACATGCACAGAACAGCATCCACTGAATGATCTATATTATTCACATATAAAAGTCAACCAACAGAGACAGAGTGGACTGGCTGTGTAAGGGAAGTGAGGATGAGTCCTGGGGAGCACAATATACATAGCATCAGTAAAGACGGTACCCAGATGTTCAATATATGATTAAGAGGAACTAGTTTTTGATAAAAATGGTAGCTAATAGGCTTCACAAGTATGAAGGCTTTTAATATATGCAGAGATATGAGCACTTGCCTTAAACAATGAAAGTGTCATGTACTAAACTAAAATAGGAAGATACAGTGACTCAAAGTCACTCATTCATAATTTCAACATTCAGTGTATCTATACAAATGTCCCTGATATGGCAGAGGATCTGAGAGGTTATTTTCTTTACCTCCATAACATAAACAAATAAAAAGAAAAGGGGACTATTCAGCTTTCCTGGGAGATGAAATAAAGAAAAGAAATAAAAATCAAATGTGTGTGGATCATGCAACACACTTAGGACATCTTCAATTCAATATTCAACTGCATTTGCATTTCTGCACTTATTGATCAATTCTTCTTTAATCAGTCCTATGGCTCTTATAGATTTTGGTTAACATTTCTACAAAGGACAATAAAGCATAAAATAATCTTCATTCAAGGAAACTTTTGTTGTGCTCCTATAGTGGCTCACTGGAATATCTCATTTGCTGCTTCAGAATAGGAACCTAGAGCCTTTACTATGCCAGCTGATTTACTGCAACTCTGAGCAAACGCCCTGTCTTCCTTCTCCACCTGCTTCCCATTGACAGTGTTTGCATTGTTATGCTTTCCAGTTATAGGGTCATGAGAGAATGTAGAGCCCCAAGGTCTGCCTTACCCTTCTGGGAGTGGCTTCTAACTCCTCCATGGCATTTAAATTGTCTTGGAACCAGAAAACCATTTGATGCTTGAGGGATTTTTCCAAACCATGTCCACATTTCCCAGGAAATTGTACTAGCATTCAGAAAAGCCTTTTATTTATCTTTGATAAATACCTCACCAAAATATAGTAGTTTTGTATCCATGTGAAAATTCCAGGTATTTTCTATTACCTCAGAGTGAGAATGAGATACAGACTGATTTGTGTGTGGGTTTTACAAACTCGATTCCAGTAGAAATGAAATACTGGCTTATCCTTGATTAGACAAATTGTGACCTCTGTTCCCTGTCCTGTAACTCAAGCCACTTCCATAAGTTTTGTTTAGTATAGGTTCCGGAGTTAGGCTTCCCGTAATAAATCCTTTTATACTTTTTGGTAATTCTATATATGGATGGGTGACTAGTAGAATCTGGCTAAGATTTTGTATTGTTTCATTTAAATATTTTATAATATAATATAAAATACACATTATATATGTTTTAAAATATAAAAATATATAATATAAAAGTATCCAAATATAATGAAATGGATGATACTTCAATCAATGATACATCAGTGTTAAAGGCATAAGTATTGTTTTCAATCATTGTCTGTTACACTCAGAGCAAAGCACTGCTTTCTAGGTCTTGTTGTCTTGTGCAGTAACTTGAAGAAAACTAGGCTTAGGATTTCAGACATTTCCAAGCAAGTCATGTGTTTCCTGATTTGTTGTTTAATCTTTACATTTTGGGAAGTTCTGTCACAGTGTGTAAGAATAAACACTGCCACGATGATTGGTGTCTACTCCACAGAGAAAAATCACACACAACCAGAACATGTTTCTGAGTTCACATGAATGTCTATTTGTTTTTATTCTTACACATAGGATAAAAGAGAGAGGCAACATCTTAGTCCATGGAGAATGGTTTCTAAGAAAGCATAGGAAGTGTATTTAAAGCACATGCAGCGTGTACAGTGTTAGCCTGTGTTTGTGTCATTCCTGTGTAGATATTTGGACCAGTGCAACAAATCATGAAGTTTAAATCTATAGATGATGTGATCAAGAGAGCGAACAATACTTCCTATGGCCTGGCAGCTGGAGTCTTCACAAAAGACCTGGATAAGGCCCTCACTGTGTCTTCTGCTCTGCAGGCTGGGATAGTGTGGTAAGTGCATCTGAAGTAAGCTGTGCCCTTTTTATATTAGACAAATGAGCAGGCTGAATTGGCCTCCTCTAGACTTGAACTTTCCTAGAAATTATCTGACCTGCTAGACAGATAATTTTTATAAATAAAAAATAAAAACAAATTATCATCTTTCAGCTTCGCAAGTTACTTATGTAGAATATTGACCACTTTATGGCTGTTTGATTTATAAAATACATGCATTATTAGATAATGCCAGGACACTTTGTACTTTGCTGTGTAAACGGGAAGATGAAAGTAAAATTTGTTATAATCAACTATATATTAGATAATGTATATTGGTACCTTATGTACACCACACATTATTGCAATTACTATTTGTTTACTGTATTTGAAATCGAACCGAAGGTGTTACATTAGCTGATCTTATGCTCTACTTGTGAGCTTCATCCTAGTCTGTTTTATAATATTTAATGCAAGAGCTCAGTTTCTCAATCTGGCCTTGAGCTCACTCTGTGGCCCACATTGGTCATCCTCGTGCATTGTGCTTATGAGAGGCTGGGATCACAGGTCTACAACCATAGGCTTGGTGCTATTTAATTATTTTTTAAATTAATATATGTGCATATGTATTTTGTTTTCATGTATGTCTATGCACCATGTGAGTGCCTGGTGCATTCAGAAGCCAGAAGAGGGTATCTGATCTGTTAAAACTGGAGTCATAGACAGTTAGTTGTAAACCACAATACTGGGACACAGCACAAGTCCTCTGTAAGAGCATCAAGGACAGTTAACACTGAGTCTTCTCTGCAGCCCTTTCTATATCTTTGACTTAGTCTGTTATTTGATTTTTGTAATTTTACTTAAATACAAATTCGCAGGCCTCTCAAACTGAGTCTTTGCCCAAACATTTCCTCATCAAGCCTCCCTTCCTTCAGTCCTGGAAACAGCACAAGCTATTTTCTTTTCTTTTTTTAAAATTAATTTATAAAAGTTTCCACTTCCGCCCCTCCTCCCAATAACCTCCCATTCCCCCCACTCCCTCTCCTCCTCCCTCTCCAGCCATAAGAGCAGTCAGTGTTTCCTGCCCTATGGGAAGTTCAAATTCCACCCCCCTCCTTCCAGGTCTAGGAAGATGAGCATCCAAACTGACTAGGATCCCAAAAATTCAGAACATGCAGAGGAAACAAGTCCCAGTGCCATTATCAATGGCTTCTCAGACAGTCCCCGGATTCTCTGAATGTGGCTGTTTTCATTCTCTCACCTAGTCCAATTAAAGAAAACTAGGCACTGAAAAGCATCCTAAGGGACACAATGAGGCAGTTCTTGACCCTCTTGTTTACTTGAAATACCTTTTCCTTCTATCAAAGTGATAGTCATCATCTAGATACTACTGACCCAAAATTGAAATGTATTCTTACACTCATCATTTTGTCTTACTCAAAAACTACTCTTTGTCATCCCAAATCTTGTCTGTGATAAAAACTGGGAGCTTGCTAAGATTTAGGAATTTATCAAGAGCATACGATAAATAGCAGAGTGAGAGCTATACACACTAAAACATCCTTCTCAACATGTGTCTCTTTAGTGTGAGTTTAGCCAGCTTCACACTAAAATGACAAATCCAAAATGCTATGAAATATGCCAACATAATGTTGAGACTGTATTCTCGGGTATTTCAAATTTTGTATTTTCAAATATGGATTTTCAACCAGTAAAATCTATGTGAATAATCCATAGATTGAAAAAACCCTCAAACTAAAACACTTCTGATTCCCTGAATTTCAGAGAAGAAGCTTGAAGCCTGTATCATTGAGAGCTTAAGTCCTTGTAACATGGGGCTAGAGAGACTGCTTAGCAAGGAATGTACTTGGTGTGCAAGTGTAAGAAACTTCAATGTAAAAGCAAGATATGGTGGCCTGTGCTTAGAAGCTTATCACTGTGATCTGAGACAGAAGAATCCCTGGACTTCACTGGCTAGGCAATTTAGCAAAATTGTGGCACCTGAAAGATAAGAGAGGACTAACCAAAAGAAAAAAAAAAACACTTCACCTTTATCTCTTCTCTGGCTTCCATGTATCTTCCCCATGCATGCATGGGCACGTGTTCACACACACGCATGCACACACACATACATATACACTCATGTGCACACATTAGATGTATAAAAAATTTATCTATACAACCAAATGAGGGATGCAGTTGAGAATCAGACAGCAAAATTACCATGTCTCTGGGTTTTACTCTGAACATAAGTTTTTTTACTCAATGAAACCTGTGAAAACGACCAGTTTTGTCTGTTAGCGCTCTAGATTATGTCTTTCCAAAGCACCTAAGCAGTGCACCTATTCTGTAGTTGCAGCTATTGCCTGAACGTACCTTAGCTGACAAGTTGTTGATAATTAAGAACTTGAATTTGTGATTTTTACTGCTAGTTAAAACCTAAGCAAGAAGTCTCGTGTAATTTTGAAGTAGAATTACATTGTAATGAACTGTCTACCTTTAGTAATGTAAATCAAGGAAAACAGTTAAGGGATTTCTTAATTTACTTTTTAACTGAATAAATATCAGTTAAAGGTTGCCAGCATGGTTACAGGTAAACTGACTTTCAAAATCCACTGAACTGCTAAATATGGGATTGGATGATAGACGTCCAGTGCTGCTAAGGCTGTGATCTGTGGCCATTTTACATAGCACATCATTCCTCCTATAGGGATGAACTTATTCCTGGCACGAAAAGTAGCCGCTCTGGTTGAAGCTTTGCATATTGTAACAGGCTTTTATTTCCAGGTAACATGTCTGTGGAAGACTTAATTCTGATAGAGTTATAGATATTACTGGAAACTAATTTGTTTTTTTTTCTATTATACTCAGCTTTATTGAAAAAGTAAAGCATTTAAATTGTGCTCCAGAAATTCAAATGTTGTCTTGCGATCTTTAAACAATAAATGGATGATTTCCCCTTAACCAAAAAAAAACTGTCATAAAATCTTAATATACAATCAGCATTAAGCACAGGAGCTCAAAAGCCTGATTTTTTTTCTTATCATGGCATTTCCCTCTAAGTCTCTTAAAGGAAATTAATCAAAGTCCCATCTAGTTAGTATAACCGATGATCAACAGAGATTTCTCTATGATAAAAGTACTGGAAAATTCAGTGCTACTAACTCATATGTATTCATAGTCTACATTTGCTAAAGACTTACTGTGTCCCATGTATTTTTATAAATCATCTGTCAGAGATCAATAGCAGTTCTGTAAAATATAGAACATTCTTCTCTCACATTCACATTAAAATAATTGTTCACAGCCTGCAGAACTGCGCTCCAATCACCCTCTCCCATCGCCTTGATCTACAGTGACCTTCTCTCTAGTTATAGTCACACTTTTTACTGTGTGTTTATTAGAAACATCTTAAACATCTTTCCAAAAACTGGTTACCAGACTGAAAATGGGCCCAATTCCTGCCACCACTTCTGTTTAAACTGTGTATTTATCAATGAATGAAACAAATGAAAAAAGTATTGATACATATAATAATTGCTGAAGATAGTTGATTTTTAGACTACTAAATGTATAACCTTCAAGATTACCACAAAGCTTCACAAATATAACCCATTAAAGAACTACAATCAATCCCAACCTCAGACACTTCCATTTATGGCGTATTGTTCTTCCCTCTGTTATGATTCAAACTAACAGTATGTGCGTGCTTGCGACATGTGTACACACACACACACACACACACACACACACACAAATTCATGCTCATAGTTTTGTCATTTATTTCTAGGTAATATATACGGATGCTTTTTGCATTCTAAATTATAGTGCTGCTTTTAATCTCAGTGATCATACTTGATCAAAACAAAGGAGTTTTTAAGGAGATTTCTGAATTTTTAAATTTCCTGCTTAGAAATTATGGATGTGTTAAGTATTACCGACAGTACCCACCTCTTCTTTATTTTAGGGTGAACTGCTATTTGGCTATGGCTGTCCAGTGTCCTTTTGGTGGATTCAAGATGTCTGGAAATGGGAGAGAACTGTAAGTTAAACTTTATATTACAATAAATACTTATTTTGTGATGAGAATTGTCACTCCCAGAAAACTGTTCTGTTTTCACTACTTTGGGGGTAAACTCGACCTATATATAGTAACAAACAGTTTTTTAAATATGGGAAGTACTTCCTAAGTGAAGAAAAGAGATAGCAGGTGGAATATACTTAAGTTCCTACTACCCATTCAGGGTCATGGTAAGTACACTACCTTGGTTTAAATAAATTGTTGCCTGTTTTTAGGATTCCCTATGTTATGTGTAAATAGAAGCTATTTTTAGAAAGCAGGTAAAATGCTAGACTGGTAACATTGAGATGAATGAAAATAAATATTGAAATGCTCAAGATATTTGAATATACCTCTTAAATAACTTAAAACTGACTTATCTCAGGCTGATATGCTTCTGATGAAGTCTACCTAATAACTATGATGCATCTGTTAAATAAAGCATTTGCTGCAAAATGTCCCCCAGAGAATTACTGAGATAATTACTTAGAATGACTCCTTTCAATAGTTATGGGTTATTTTCAAAGGAAGAAAAGCCAAATTAATGAATTTGAAAACAGGTTTTTCAAAGAATCCCAAATAGTGAACTCAGATGAATTTTTATTTTCTTGATTGTATTTATCAAGTCAGCTTAGCAAATATTGCTCTGAACCTTCATTAAGGCTCATCTCTTCACACCAGGGGGAAGCAGACAGAGCTTAGTCTCATATTATTTTATGCATTAGGTGGTCTGTCATGAGAAGCAAGACTGTTATTTCCAGGCTTACTAGAGCTCATTTATATCTGCTCAACCAGAATCGACATTTGATGATGAGAGAACAGGATGATTTGTATACAGAAGACTTAGAAGTCAGGGAGAGTAATATAGAGATTTTTCGTAGCCAAGAAGAAATTTAAGGAGGTAGATGCTCTTGTGGTCTGCATGAAAATTTTATATAATATATTACATAAAATTATAATTTTATAATATTATAATATAATATTATATTTATTATAATTATATAATATTATAATTTTTAATGTTATATAATTATATAATATTATATATTTATATGTATTATATAAAATTATATATATACATATATATATAATTTCTGAGGAAGGTGACTCAGGTCAGTCTCAATGTGACAATACATGTAGAATTCTGTGAGTGTCCAGTGTCCCAGTGACCCTAAATACAATTGAAAGCAACTTGGTCAAATTTATGAACTAAGGTGTCTACCTATTTGGTATGAACTAGTTATTAAAACACTACATTTTAATGGACTTTAGACAGCTGTGTCAAACTATTTAATTATGTTGAAAAATGTGCTTTTGAATTTTTTGAGAACTAGTTCCAAAATTTTAAATTATTCACAGAAACTACTAATATACAGCATTAATATTTACTCAGGAGAATAAGACATTGGCTATATACACAACTGCATCTGTAACAGAGTAGATAGAGAAGTATCAGAAATCAGCTCCCTGACAAACCTGTGTGTGTATAGGTTTCATGATCCAGGGAACGGTCCTATATACATGTAATGTGATTTTATCCAAATGATGCAGATCACAACTGAGTGCAGTCCTTATAAAATAAATCATCCATCACGTGGAAAGAACTCATAATTTCAAAAATTGGCCTCAGGTAGAACCTTAATAGGTTACTGTGGTATCTATACATGGACTCAACTCAGCTTCTGATCACTTGAAATGAACTTGAAAATTTTTAAGTTTATTGATAACGTTGAATAATAGAGAAAACCAACATCTGCTAAAATCTGAAAAACCTGAATCAAGCCATCTTTAGTTTCTTTCCTCCATAAAAGGAAATACAAGTATTCCAAAGACAAAATGAAGGAAAAAAAAGAAACACACAAAGAAACAAAATTCCAACATATGAAAGTTAAATGGTTGTTTGGCCTAGATTAAAATGTTCCTATTAAAACTACAGCTTCAGAAGAACAGAGCCCTGAATAGAGGAGGATCTGGGTCATCTTCTACCTGATCACCTCTTCTGTGACAATGTATATTGTGAATGCAGGTTCAAGTGAAGCTGGTGGTTTATTCTGTTTCTCTTCAGTCACTGTACAGTGCAATATGAACTCCTCCTCCTTATTTATTGGTCCAATAAAATATAATCAGATTGAATTATGTAGTAGTTAGCCATATGGCCAAATAAAGTAATGAAAACAATGGATATCTTTTCTGAAAATGAGCTGAGAAAATAATTATTTAAAATAAATGACATATTGAAGAGTGTTTTCCTCCATTGGAGAATTTATGTTTGGTTATAAACCTTATGGTCATCTAGCAACTATATGAACTATTCTATATTCAGTAAATATTTTCATTGTCCATACTCAGATAAGCAAAACAAACACCTTGTACCAAATTATTTTCAGTGTGCAATCATTTTTATATGAAATATTCTTTCCTCTCTAGGGGTGAGTATGGCATGTATGAATACACTGAGCTCAAGACAGTCGCAGTGAAAATATCTCAGAAGAACTCATAGAGAATCCAACAGAGAAAAGAGAAACCCTTCAGCAATTGGACACATCTCCTATAGTCACCAATAGAGTGGTGTTCTCCTTTAACTCTTTCTTCTATTGACTTTTTAAACATAAGTGATTCATCAGTATTAATATCACCCCTAGAAAACTTGTAGCTTCATCTAAAGGAATCATTAGCCTTCTAATATGTGACCCCAATTCCTAGTCCATATGAAAAGATTGATTTAGGTACCTGTTCCTTGTGACTCTCTCATGATCAGGTGTTTTCCACTGTTGATACTTATCTAGAATATTTACTTGGTAAGGGGGACCAGTAGTGATTTAAGTTCTGTCCCTCAGTGACCCTTTGTATGCCTATTGACTACAGAGTAAGTTGCTGTGTTTCCTATGGTTATCCCCTCTGAGTGTTGTGAAATGTTTTCTAGAATGTCTAGCTGGAATTAGAATGTGAAGTTTAATAAAGGCAATCTCACATGATTTCTGTTCAACTTGAGTTGTTAAAATAAATTTTATTGCTTGAAAATTTCATATATTTGTACTTTATGTTATGGTTATATTCAAACCCAGCCTTCCCTAGGGCTCCCCAGATCTGCTTCCATGTACATCCTCCTTCCAATTTCATGTACTTTCAAATTTACTGTTACTTACTGAATTCAGCTAATGCTGTCCACATGCACACAAGTGTGGAGAACTCACTGAATTCAGCTAATGCTGTCCACATGCACACGAGTGTGGAGCCATTCTCTGGGGACACAGTCAATCTATCAGGAGCCAATCTACTTCTGGAGAAAACTGACTTCCCTTCCACCAGCAGACATCAACTGCTAATAGCACCTCTCACAAAGGTGATTTTTGTGCTCCTGCATTCATGCTGTAATGTTGACTGGATTTTTCTTGTGTAGATCTTATGTAGTTAACCACAACCACCATGAGTTCATGAGTACAGTGAACCTGTCATACCTGGAGGCACTATTTTTTTAAGTCTTTCCTGATCTCTGCTTTTATAATATTTTTACCTCTCTTTCATGATGTTCCCAGGGCCTAGGGAAGAGTGTTCTAACAGAAAAGTCCTATTTATTGCTGAGCATTCCACTGATATTTTTTCTCTACATTATAGCCTGGTGTGAATCTCTAAATTATTAATTCTATGTTGTATGGCCTCCTGAAACTGCTGGAAGAATATCTTAACTTGTTTTGCTAGTCCCTATATAATGGATGGTTTTCAATATTTGAAGAACATATAAATATACCAGCTGTCAGTATATAGAGTAAAATCCTCATTTGCAAAATTTTTAAACACTAAAGCTACAGCTTGCACCTCAACAATTTTAGCTGAAGCTGGTTTTGTCTGCACAGCATGTCCCTTATCACATAAGCAGCCTTCCCATTATATGAGCCATTAGTAAAACTTAACAAAGCATCCTTTATAGAATCTTTGGCCACCGTTTTAGGAAAAATGAATGAATGCAGCTGTGTAAAATGCAGTAACTGGTCAGCTGGGAAAAGATTATTAATCTGACCTTGAAACTGAGCAGACACAATTGCCCAAGAATCATTATTTTGTAAAAACAATTTAATTTGATGCTTAGTGTAAGAAACATTGATTATAGCTGGTTCCTTGCCAAAAATATTTCTAAGATTCCATCCTGTTCTTTTGTGCTAAGCATGCTACTGCTTCAAAATAAGGATTTAATACTTTAACTGGCAATACAGAAAGGTGCAGCCATAGAAGTGGCCTGTTTTGCCATAAAACTGCCGTAGGAGCTTGTTTTGTAGGTAAAATACATGCCTGCCATGTTTGGCTATAATCAATATAATGTACCTGCTGTTCTTGTGTAACCTGCTCTATCTGTGAGAGAATCTGTTTGGCAGCTTCCAAAAGCTGTCTGCTGGAATTTGGATTGCTATCTCCTTTAAGGACTTCACTTAGAGTCTCGAGGTCTCCTGTAGGAAACCTTAGATAAGGCCTCAGCTATTGTTTATTTCCTCACAACCTTTGAAAGTCATTGAAAGTCTTTAAATCAGCCTCTCTAATTTCTATTTTCTGAGGCTTAATTTTTGGGGGGTATAACAAATGACCTAAATATTGAAAAGGTAGGTGCCTCTGTACTTTTTCAGGAGCAAAAATTAGTCTTACATGTCTTAGGCTCTGCTGTAATAATACATATGTTTCTAGTAAAATATCCTCATCTCTATGAGCAAGCAGGATACCATCCATATAATAGATAATATAAACCTGTGGAAACTGATCTCTAGCCTTTTGTATAGCCTGAGCTCTGAACTTCTGGCATAAAGTGGCACTGTTTGCCATGCTCTGATGTAAGACATTCTATTGATACTTCTTCATTGGCTCTCTAAAATTAAGTGAGGAAATACTGAAATATTTTGCAATTTTGTGGTGCCAAAATGATAGTATAAAAACAATCTTTTAAGTTTAAAATAATTTGATGGGTAGTCTTTGATAGTGCTGTCGGAGAAGGCAGCCCTGGCTGTAATGCTCCCATTGGCTGCATGGTTGTATTAAGCTCCCTTAAATCATGAATCAAACTCCACTCTTTTGATTTCTTTTTAATAACAAAAATTGGAGAATTACATGGTGAATTAGATCGTGAAATGTGCCCATTATTCAGATGTTCCTGCACTAACTGCTGAGCAGCTTATAATTTTTCGTGTGTTAGATGCCCCTGATTTACCCATACAGGCTTGTCACTCTCCATACTATTGGGTCTGCATGGAGTGCAGGATTTTCAGTGACCTCTCCTAAAAATACACTAATCCTGCCCTAGGAGGTCCACTGTCTGTTATGATAGGATCAATCTTTTCCTTATTGTTCTTGCCTAGATTTTGATTAGGTAATAATCCTTGTTGAAACATCTAATTAGAGACAGCTGTCTGGGAAAATATAAATAAACCCCCATTCTGGACATAATATTTCAGTACCATAAATTCACAGGTAAATAAGGAATAATATACTGCAGGAAAGTTTGTTCATGTCCTTCTCCTTCTTTCCAATGTAGTTCATTACTACTTTGTTCAGGATTTCCAGTCTAACCAATTTCTTGTAGCTGTGTAACAGTCTTCGTTTTTGGCCACTTAGAAGGCCATTGGCTGGTGGATATAACTGAGCTATCTATGCCAGAATCTAGAAAGCCAGAAAATCTTTTTCCATTTATAAAGTGTGTTCTGATCTCTGAAGACCTATAACTTGTACCCAATATGCATCAGATGACCAAATCCATCCTTTCCTCTCTTTTCTTTCTTGATCTGATTATTGGTTTGCACTGTAGGAAGTAAAATTAATTGTGCAAGCCTCTGACCTGCTTTTACTATAGAAACTCCACTTAAGTGAGTCATCACCTTGATCTCTCCCTCAAAGTCATCATCAGTGACTCCATGAGTGACAATGATCCCTTGGATTGTTGAGCTACTTCTCCTTAAAAATAATCCTACAGTGCCTTTTGGTAAAGGGCTATATAGACCCCTGTGGGGAAAGCTTGCACCCCCACTTCAGGTGTCAGAACCATGTATAAGAAAAAGCTGAGGTTAAGCCCTGTGCTTCCTGGGGTTGTTCTGGAGAGATCCTGTGTGGATTTCCTTGTGGGGAAACAGATGGCTGGATCACCCCATGATTTTGTCTTGGGGCCTTGGCTGGGTCCTGTGTCCTTTTCCCAAAAGGGGATTTCCTAGATCATCTCGTTTTTTTATCTGCACTCATTAGTCCAATACTTTCCTCTCCTGCATCTCCTATGTAATCCTGATTCTCTTCTCATCCTATACTTAGTATCCTATGAGGACATCATCTGAACTCATGCCCCATAAGACTGCAACCAAAATGACTTCCAGGTATTTTGTAGTTTGCATTCTCCCTGGGCCTATTTCTCTTTGCTGGGATAAGATGTCATTAATTGTCTTTCCCTGCAAGGCAGTAGCTATGGCAACTCCTTGTGTATATCCGAGCAAATTCAGATATAATCTGCAATGTTACACTGCTTTTTAAAAGATCTTATAGCTGCCTTACACACAAATTTGGCATTCTCAAAGGCTGTTTAATTATTAATTGCTCTGTTTCCGAGTCTCCAACCTATTAGGTGCCCGTGTTAGTC